>NC_041383.1:279380108-279425309 GCF_002162155.2 Triticum dicoccoides
CTCACTGTTCATCCAGAGGCAGCATCGATCGGCTTCAGTTAGCAGCAGTAGCGAAGGAATTGCTCGATCTGGTTCAGTTAATAGCCATCGATCGATCGCTCGGGTTCAGTAACGTGTAGCCTGCAGTGCAATCGCTCGGGTTCAGTTATAGCCCAACGCCTCACTCGGGTTCAGTTAGAGCCCAACGCCTTGCACACACGCGCGTACGTGTACGAGAGAAAGCGCAAACCTCCATGCATCGCTCGGCCCCGACCACCCACCGTAACCGGGAACACCCCAATATTTTCCTCGCCCTCGCTTCTATGACGGTTTTTTCCGTCATGGATGGCCCAAAGAATGTCATGCAGCTACGTCTCCGACCTGCCCAGGACGAAAAGCCCATTTTCTATCATGATTTTTGTCATAGAAGTAGGAGCCCACCACATCTATGATGATACCGGGTTTTTTCACAATTATCGTCATAGAAGTGTCATAAGTATGACAGGAAAAAAATCGTTCGGCCCAAAATGTCATGGATGTGTCTTTTTTTGTAGTTCAAGGGTTTGCAGAACCCAAAATTTGATAGCTGATCAACCAGACCGACCACCACATGGACGGGACAAAACGGCCTATCAAGCTGAACACTAGCCCGCACCACCTCGCCGTAGAGGCAGGGAGACAGCGGCGCCGAACTACACTTATGACCTACGTCAGGACCTGGCCAATAAAGCCGGTCAGACTAGATCAATCTATGGATCCAAAGGACGTGCTCCGGCACGAGATGACGGCCACCAAACCTGACGCGATCGACATCATCAAGTGCGAGGCCAGCACCGAACACAGATGTCATCCGAACTGCGTCGCAGTGTAGCCAGGTATAGAGGTGCCACATACCCTATGTGCTTTACTGATGAATTAATGTAGCACCAATTTTCGGAAGGGTTTAAACCCGTAAACATCGAACAGTATGATGGAACAATAGACCCTACCATCTGGATTGAGGATTTTCTTCTCCACATTCACATGGCTCGTGGAGATGACCTCCATGCCATCAAATACCTCCCCTTGAAGTTGAAGGGACCAACACGACACTGGCTGAATAGCCTCCCAAAGAGCTCCATAGGGAGCTGGAAAGATTTAGAAGACGCTTTCCTGGACAACTTTCAGGGCGCCTATGTCCGGCCTCCGGATGCCGACGACCTAAGTCACGTTATCCAGCAACCCGGAGAGTCAGCCCACAAACTTTGGAATCGGTTCCTCATTAAAAAAACAAATCATGGACTGTCTAGATGCCGAAGCCTTAGCGGCCTTTAAACACAGTGTCCATGATGAATGGCTTGCCTGACACCTCGATAGGAAAAGCCAAAAACTATGGTAGCCCTAACAACACTTATGACCCACTTCTGCGTAGGCAAAGACAGCTGGCTAGCTCATAGAAGCAACAGTTCCAGCAACCCCGGCACCTCTGAGGCCAGGGACGATAGTGGCAGGCCATGCCGCAACAAAAATAAATGCCGGAATAACAACAACGACACCGAAGACACGGCAGTCAATTCCAGATTCAGTGCATCTAAATTCGGCCAGCGGAAGAAACCTTTCAAAGGCAACAGGGACGGTCTATCCAACTTGGACAAAATCCTCGAGAGGCCCTGTCAGATTCACGGTACCCCCGACAAGCCTACTAACCACACCAATAAAAATTGCTGGGTTTTTAAACAGTTCGGTAAGTTAAATAACAAACACAAGGGGAAGGGACCTCCAAGCGAGGATGACGATGATCCCCATTAGCCAAACACCGGGGGTCAGAAACATATCCCCCCCCCCCGAAGTAAAGATAGTGAACATGATCTACATCACTCACATACCCAAAAGAGAGCGCAAGCGCGCACTAAGGGACGTCTACGCCGTAGAGCCTATTGCCCCAAAGTTCAATCCATGGTCAGCATGTCCGATCACTTTCGATCGCAGGGATCACCCAACCAGTATCCGTCACGGGGGCTCGGTCGCCCTGGTACTTGATCCTATCATTGACGGATACCATCTCACTAGAGTCCTTATGGACGGCGACAATAGTCTTAACTTAATCTATCAAGACACACTATCCGCAAAATGGGCATTGACCCATCAAGAATCAAGCCAAGCAACACTACCTTTAAAGGAGTGATACCCGGCGTGGAGGCCCGTTGTATGGGCTCACTGACACTGGAAGTGGTATTCGCCTCTTCGGACAACTTCCGAAGTGAAGAACTAATCTTTGATTTCATCCCTTTCCGCAGTGGCTATCACGCACTGCTCGGACGAACCGCTTTTGCCCGCTTCAATGCAGTCCCGCACTATGCTTATTTAAAGCTTAAAATGTCTGGACCGCGGGGCGTCATTATAGTCAATGGAAATATGGAGCGCTCCCTCCGTACCAAAGAGCACACAACGGCCCTAGCAGCCGAGGTATACGGCGGCCTCATCAAGCCGAACAACGCATCGGCCATTAAGACCAATGACATTGCCAAAAAGGTACGGCCCGCACCTCTTGAAGATAGCTCGGCGGACCCGGACCCCATAAGGTCGTGGTATATGTACTACGCATACATAACTATGCACTAAAAATACCTTGGGCAACGCCGGAGGCACACCGCGGGACTGGTCCATAGTACGGATCGATCCTATTCGGACCTCACCTACCTTTTTCTCTTTTCTCTTTCACTGTAGGTTCTTTTGAAAACCTAAAAGTTGTATGGTTGCATGAGGGCTCCCTCTTTGGTCCCTCTTTATCTTATTTACAGACAACCACCTTACCTCTCTTCTCAAAGGACTCACTACTAAGGAGAAACGGCGCAGACGCGCGGCAGGGTACCATTGGGATCTTCAAACCATTACGCCAAGGCCCTGTGTAAACCTTTCCCTTATACAAATTTTCTGGCATGTAACATGACCTCAATATTTATGGCACTATTTGCCTAAACACGTCTCGATGTATCCATAAAGATATAAACGAAGCAAATTATCACCACTTTTTGTTTGGTATGCATGTTATATTATCAGTTGCATTCCCTCCTTACTTCTGATCGACGTATGTGCTTTAGCCCGTCCTTCGCGTCGGGGGCTGTCTTCAGCCCTGCACATTTTAAAAGTCTGAACACCTATAGGGAACTCTTCGATGTCCTGGATATTGCATTATATGCATCGGCTCCGATTCATGTCTTTGGTCTATAGTTGGGTTGCCCGGCTCCTGTGCTTACCACCTTACGTTCTGCCAGTTCGGCTAAGGTGGTAAAGGGAGAACTACTGCGATTGTATTTTTGGTTCATCCGGTTAAGTACCTCAGTAGAGAAAGTCGAAAACTGACCGTCATGATAAGCGAGAGCTAGCCAGCAGTCCAGTGACTTAGTGTTATACTACAGATTGTTAGCAATTCTTGTCGTCATACGAGGGGCTGGGACTTGACCAGTCATGTTGCAAAGGCACCATTATCCGGATTGCCGCTCAATGCAATAGGGGCTACTAGTTAACCCCACCAATGGACTCCTGTGGCTAAGTGAAGGTAATAAAGCAGCATAGTCTGATTGCCTAGTTCACCGCGCGGATGCCTCCTCTAAGGACCAAGACATTGGATAAAGTGCGGTCACGCGTTCACGAACACCCCTGTACTATTCACATGGGGGCAGAAGCCGATGACTGGCAACCTTCAGAAGTATAAATAATAAACGGCCGCATAGGAGGATAAAGATAACACAAAAGGCACAATCATAGCGCGGATTCATAGCATAGTGTTCGTCCACCCGGATACATTTAATCAAACATAACATCCTGCGAACACTGGCCCTCTACTATTCAGGCCCTTTCTAGGACATCTTCAAAATATCTCTCCGGCCTCTGGTGATCCTTGCACTCGGGCGGACCTGCGGTCGCTACCTCGGTGGCCTTCATCTTCACCCATTGCATCTTGACATGGGCAAAGGCCATCCGGGCACCCTCTATACAGACCGAATGCTTCACAGCATCGACCCACGGCCTCGCATCGATGAGTCGCCTCACCAATTCAAAGTAGCTGCTAGGGATTGGATCGGCGGGCCAGAGTTGGACTACTAAATCCATCATGGCCGCGCCCGCCATCCTATGCAGCTCGACCAACTGCTTCAACTGATTGTTTAGAGGCGTTGGACATTCTGGTGCAAGGAATTGTGACCAGAACAACTTCTCCATCGTGTTCCCCTCCTGGGCTCTAAAGAATTGGGCGGCGTCGGCGATACTCTTTGGGAGATCCGCAAACACGCCTGGAGAGATCCACACTCGAGTCAGCAACGCATACTTCTGACCTCCAAAGATACTTTGCAGAAGAAAGACCTTACCAACCGCTATCTGCCACGCCTGGTGGATCTCCTCGTGAGCACTCCGGGACTCGCTCCGTGCCTCCTTGGCAATATTGAGAGCTTTGTTAAGCTCGGATGTTTGGTTCGAAGTCTTTTGCTCCAAGACCTCACAATTGGTGATGGCATCCTTGAGCTCTTGCTCGACTTCGGCCACCCGAGACTCATGTTGGCGACGGGCAGTCTGCTCCGCCTCCAGCTCCTTCCCTGCCTTGTCAGCGGCTGCTTTATTCGCCTTCGCCTCCTTCTTGTCCTGGGCAAGCGCACTCTTGAGGGATTCGACCTCGGGCATGCCAGCTATGATCATAATCACGGAATCAAATAAAGTCATAAGACTCCATAACATATCACTTTTGATATATAAGTTCTGCATACCTTGTGTTTCGTCAAACCACTTGTTGACGCGGTCGAGCTCCTCATCGGCCAATTGAAGCTTCCTATTGAGCTCGGAAACCTCTACCGCATGGGTGGTAGCCGCCAACATGGATGCCTATCACACACAGTATATTAGTAACTTTGCCTGGGGATCCTCTGTCCGGATTGTTTTAATCCGGACAGAGTCTCAGGGGCTATTGTCTATACATGGGTTCATCCTTTCATATGAAAAACCTATTAGAGGATTACATCGCATACCTCAAAGCCCATCAGTAGGCTGTTGAAGGCTTCATTCAATCCGCTTTTCGCAGACTGAACCTTTTTCATAACCGCACCCATTAGGGTGCGGTGATCCTCCATGATGGAAGCGCGTTGCAACGCCTCCTCCAGAGCATGAGTAGCCACCAGATTAACGGAGGGTACTTTGGGAGCTGTTGCTCCTCCCCCCTCTTTTGAAGGAGGCTGCATATTCCTTCCCAGAGCCGTATTGGTCTCCGGAATGGTGTGCGATGGGGGCGGGCTGCTGGGGCTCCCCGTTGTTGGTGGTCATGGGGCTCACCTCCCCCAGGTCTTCGATGACCGAGGTGTTAATGTCAGGCGCCTTCTCAACGCCCTCATCTATCCCTCCTCGGCCAGGAGGAGTCCTTTGGGACAACACCTCGGTGTCCTCCATGGCAGTAGGCGAGGGGGCTCGCGACGGTGCATCGCTCTCCGTCTGCTCAGGCGGGAGGGAGTTCCCCGACAAAGATGAGGCATTCAGAATGTCGCGAGGAGGACTGAAAGACAAATAAATAATCTAGTTTATATGACAGAGGCAGATAAGTGGAGACCAAATAAGTAAGATTTCAGATACTTACGATTCGGCTAGGGGTTTTGCCTTGGGGGCTCTCTTGGGGATGTGTTCGGACTCTGAGTTCGAACTGACCGCGAGGGTAATCTTCCCCCTCTTCGGTGTCACCTCCTCCGGGTTCTCGGAGGTCGTCCTCTTCTTCCTCCTCCACTTGAGGGGAGAGTCGCTTTCCACCTCCTCCTCCTCCTCTTCGTCCTCGTCTCCCTCATGAGAGGAGACGATCTCGGTCTCTCCAGACACAGCGTTTGAAGAACCTCTGCGGCGGGGGCCACCCTTGGGCTCCTTGCCCTTCTTCTTAGGCGCCTGGTAGGGCGCCGGGACCAGCATCTTCATCAGCTGGGTGGTGGCGGTGTCTTCAGGTAGCGGAGCCGAACTTGATCCGCTCCGCCTTTGCTGTCCAGCCATGTGAAGAAGCAAACTAATAAGAATCTTGATGATTAAATAACATTTACCGGACACGTATTCGAAAAGATTGATACTTACCGGAGTGGCCAGATTCTCAATGTCGAGTCCGACATCTTCGGTCTCCATGGGCCAGCTCTTCTGGGCCTTGAAGAGCAGCTTCCATATTCCTTCGTGCATAGTGACAAAGAAGTGCTTCAAGGTCCTTGGCTCCTCCAGATTGAACTTCCACATGTGGGAGGCCCGACGTTGGCAGGGGATTATGCGGTGGAAGAGCGTGATCTACACCACATTGGTGAGACCGACATTTTTACCCAGCTTGTTGGTGGTGCGCTTCTTCAGCATCTGCACCTCCATCTGGGATCCCTAGTTGAGGCCCTTAGCAGTCCATGAAGTGAGCCTTGTGGGGGGTCCGGATCTGAACTTTGGAATGGTCGCCAGTTGGCACGGTGGGGCTCGGTGATGTAGAACCATTCCTGCTACCAGACCTTGATGGCCTCGATGAAGGCCCCTTCGGGCCATGTGGCGTTGGGCAGCTTGCTTACCATGGCCCCGCCGTAGTCCACATGCTGTCGTCGACCACTTTCGGCTTCACGTTGAAGCTTTTGAGCCATAGGCCGAAGTGTGGAGGGACGCGGAGTAGAGCCTCAGACACGACGATGAACACCGAGATGTGGAGGAAAGAATTCGGGGCTAGATCATGGAAATCTAGCCCATAGTAGAACATGAGGCCACAGACGAAGGGGTGGAGTGGAAATCCTAGACCTCTAAGAAAATGGGGGGAGGAAGACGACCCTTTCGCTGGGCGCCGGAGTGGAGATGATTTGGCCCTCATCTGGGAGCCTGTGCACAATGTCTGCGGCCAGGTACCCCGCACTCCGAAGATCCTTCACTTCCTTCTCTGTGACGGAGGAGGCCTCCCACTTGCCCTTGGAACCTGACCCGGCCATGGCTAGAGAAGGTGGTGGCGGTGAGGGAGACGAGAACTTTTTTCAGGCGCTGGAGCTTGAGAGATTGGGAGGCAAAGGCTGGAGGAAGGCATGGGGAAGAAAGGAGGAATCTTTTGCCCTCTTATAGGCAGAAGAAATGCCAACTGCCCCCCCCCCCCACTTATGCCTTAAAACTCGCCCATTCCCGATGAGAGCGTGCACCATAGTCGGTTTGGTTACCCAAATCCCATCGATGAGAATCCCGTAATAAGTGGGCACGCTCTCTATTTTGACAAGATGGGCCAAGGGGGCTCGACCTCAAAACACGAAACAAGGAATGTGAAAACGATTCAAAATACTTAAGAGCCAAGTCTGACGCTTCGTCGGAAAAAGTTGTCAATAAAGACACTATTCCAATTCTTTATATATCTTGCCTTCACGGCTAAGGGTTATGTCAATTATACAGAGCTGGATATAGTTCTTTCATAAAGGAAAGCTGATATATGGTATTCAAGGAGAGGAACCTTCCTCGCAATGCTGAAGACAATCCGCGTGCTGAATACATCGTCATTGAAGACTGGTTCAGGGGCTACTGAGGGAGTCTTGGACTAAGGGGTCCTCAGGCATCTGGTCTATCCAGTTTGGGCCGGATTGATGGGTTGTAAAGATGAAGGAAGAAGGCCACCTCCCATGTCTGGTTAGGACTCCTGTATGCGTGAACAACAAGATTAAGCGTCCGGATATATTATTTCCTTTCTCTGTAAACCTACTCTGTACAACCCTAGGCCCCGCCTTGTGTCTATATAAACCGGAGGGCATAGACCGGAGACAGGATCATAACAATACTCATAGGCTAGCCAAGCTAGGGTTTAGCCATTACGATCTCGAGGTAGATCAACTCTTGTAACCCCTATATTCATCAAATACAATCAAGCAGGACGTAGGGTATTACCTCCTTTAAGAGGGCTCGAACATGGGTAAACACTGTGTCCCTTTGTCCATTGTTACCATTGATCCTCAGACATACAGCTTGGGCCCCCCTACCCGAGATCTGCCGGTTTTGACACTGACAAGGAGTGCTACACATGTTTTATGCTATTTTACCTGAGAGAGAGAGCAACAGGAGTGATTAGCTAGCTTGAATGAGTTTGAAGATGATGATGTGCTACACTATGACTATGATGATTTAATAGCTAGTGTTGGTGGTAATGACTATGATGATTATTATTAGCTAGTGTTGGTGGTGATTAGATAGCTACACTATGACTATGATGGTTAAATAGTGTTGGTGGTAATGACTATGATGATTACTAGCTAGTGTTGTTGGTGATGATATGATGCAAGAGTTTTTATAATATGATGATGATGTTGATCATGATTATCATCATGATTTGTTATTATGATCATGATTAGTTATTATATCATAGGTGGAAGGAACACGGATTAGATTCATGTGGATGGATCAAAAGTGACCAAAAGTTGAATTAGTAGGATCGTCGTCCTAATTCAACTTTTGACTCATCCAAATGAATCTAATCCATGTTTCTTCCTCACAATGATATATTAATTCATCATGGACATAACCTCTTAATTGGTATTGTATCAAAATTTGTATATCGGCGCGTAAATACACTAAAAATAAATAAAATGAAAAACAGAATACTAGTAGTGTTGGATAGGAAGCACGCTACTACTAGTTAGATTAGCAGTAGCGCGGCTTATTTAAAAGCACTGCAGCTATTAGCAGTAGCGCGTTTCTCCAATGCTCGTTGCTGCTACTCGTGTATAACAGTAGCGTTAGCCAACCAACGCTACTGCTAACCTTTAGCTGTAGCACCGTATCAGTAGCACGGTTACCCGCGCTACCGCTAGGCCCAAAACCAGCGCTATTGCTAGGCTTTTCCCTAGTAGTGATCGTAAACGTAGAGCCAATTTGGTACGTGCCTGGAAAACTCCCGTGCCTGGAATGTGCCTGGTTTTAGGTAAAACCACATAACTCCGATTACGATGGCAATGCGAGCACAAACGAGTAGCAAGGATGAAGCGTTTGGGATATTTGAGATATCAGAAACGGTTTTATAGGGACAACTATATGCATCAAGGCTCCCTATCCCTGACGGTTTCTGGGTCATGTGGGAAGGACCCCCCTATCGCAGTCACTCACTTGGCGACAGTTCCAAACGCCGCCGTGGAAAGGGGTTAAAAACCATTTGTATAGCACCTCTATATCGGTGAGTGTTGATGGAGCTGGGAGGCAGGTTCTTCAGCCAAGTACGAGTCGGCCCCTCCAACATCATAGTTAGATACTGGGCATAAACTATATCAGTAACATCCAACATGTCCATGGCGATCTTGTACCTCTCGATCCACGCAGCTGGCTCAAGATTAGTCGTGTAATTGGGAACCTTCTGGGGGGCCTTGAAATCCTTAGGCATGTGCTCATTGCATAAAGCCGATACCAGGCATAGAATCCCAATGATTATGGTACTCGAGCCAACACCTCGCGAAGCCAAAGGGGTTGTAGTAGGTGATGGCTGGGCTGCTGCATTCACTGCTTCTACTTGTCACTGGGCCCAAGCCGCGTCGACAATTTCCTGGACGTCTAAGGCTCCATGGTGAGGCGGGTCACGTAGTTGTTCGCGTCACTAATGAGCGCTGCTAGAGACTGCTGGCGACTCATCATGGTGGCTCCTTCTATGCCTTGGATGTGGGGTGGAGTGGAGTCGTTGTTGTCTGTAGGAGTAGTTTTCTTGCTGGGCGACCGTAGTCTTCAACATATCGATGGCGTTCTGAGCCTCGATCTCAACTGGGGTGTTCCCTTTGATTTGAAGCGTCGCGAGGTTGGTGGCTGATGCCAACAAGTTATCAACGGGGTTGCAGAAGTGACCTACCGGTGTTAGGAACTGTTCCGGGGTCGTCCGGACAGGTGGTGGGCGCGGGGCCGACTCAAGTTGACGCTGCTGAGCCGACTGACGAGGCTGAGCCGGCGGTGACCGCCCGCCTCCATCCTGGGGCACGACCCGGTTCAACTAGGGTATAACCAGAGCCTCTAGGGTGCTTGTCCTAGCCCCCGGTGCAGGCGTGTTGAACAGACACATGGGCTCAAAATTAGGGGGCAGACGACTCGCGTGCCTCCTCTGATGAACCACATCTGAAGCATTCTGTCATAGGCCCATGCGTCAGGCCTCTATCCTCAGGTTCTCCACCTCATTGTGAATCTGGGCTTGCAGCTCCACCATGTGAGCATTCTCATCATTGATATCTTCCTCAGCCTTAGCCATCTGCTCGCGAAGTTTAGTTACTTCCCTATTGCGCTCCGCCTGGTTCTCCGTTGTTACCGATGACTCTAGGAGTGTTGTCAATGAGGCAACTAGCTCCGAAAGAACTTGAGCCGACGGCTAGACCGGGCCGACCGCGTTCAGATCTGTTGTCGAAGTACCGGTTCCTCCTATGGCACCTGCTGCAGTAGAGTCAAGAGCTGGCGTAGTGCCTGACGTGTGGATGGTGTTCTGACAGAGCGACTCGCGATCGTCTAAAGCCATCTCATCATCGGAGTAGCCCCCAAGTCTGCCATCGTACAGTGGGAGGATCAACTTAGTGTCCCCGACCGCTCGCCGTCGGAGTAGACAAGGGTGTCCCCACCAGACATGGAGTTGTCCGCAAGATCGATCCCCTGGGTGAAGCCGATGAAGACGTCGGCGTTCTGGGAATGGGGGTCCCCAGACTTGCCTGCCTGCAGCCTGCGACGTGGCTCAAAGGGGGGCCCAGCACGGCCCATCTTCATCAACACAAGCTCAAGACCCTCGCGAGGGGCCAAGCCTCGCGGGGCGGACGACAAGGAGCTTCCTCAGGCACGGCCTCATCAGGCTGGCTCACGAGGAGGCAGAGAGTTCAAGGCGGGGTACCTCACGAGGTGCCCATGACGCAAGCCATGACGACCAAGGGCGCCAGTCGGGTGCCAGCCCGCGCAGCGTCCTCCTTTCCTCTTTGGTGCAAAGGGAGCAAGCGCAGGCGAGAGCATCAAGCAAAGGGATCCATTTCGGTGCAACAAGACCAAGACCAGCCCAACAGCAGGAAGGAAGTCATTGTGGAGCCCAAGCGGGCGTCACCACCAGAGCCTTTGACAGGCGAGGACCAACTTTAGTCAGGATAAGTGTACTCGATGTTCCCCTTCAAAATGACCAATTGTTGGCGCCCTTCCCGCTCAATATTTGGGAAGAGGCCCAGGGCCTTTTCCTATAAATAGGACTAGCCACCCCCAGGGTAGAGGCATCGAACAGACAGACAGACAGGATCCTCGCCAAGAAACCAGTAGAGAGAGCGACTGGACTCCCCCTAGTAGTTCATCGCACCAGCCAAGAACAGACCCTCACGAGGCTGTTCTTTCTTGTATTGTTCATCATCAGCCCAAGAGGCAATCCACCACGCCACACACTGGAGAAGGGTATTACACCACAATGGTGGCCTGAACCAGTATAAACCTTGTGTGTCTTGTGTTGTTCCTTTCGTAGTTTAGATCCTACCAAATCGGCGAGGAGCAGGTAGGTAGAGGGAGAAATCTCCGCGTGCACCCCAGTGTTCAAACCTCAAGGGTCTGCCGGAACCTGAAATCCGACATTTGGCGCGCTAGGTAGGGGTGCGCCGGGATCCGCCTTCTGCCACTTCGCGTCCCGTCGCATCGTCATCACCATGTCCGGCGACCAGGCGGGCAACCCTGATCCCTGGGTGGCTTGGCCCGCCCGCGCAGAGCCACTCGCCCCGGGTGACCCCGTTCCCCAGGCAGCTCGCGGTCCGCAGGGTGCTGTGGGCCGTGGGCGACGCGGACAGGCTCCGACAGCTCTCACACTGCGGCAGGCGCGGTCGGCAGCAAGGGCCTCCAACCACGCCGCGGCCATGACGCCGTACACCTGCCGGGAGCAGGCGAACTCAAGGGCCGCGCTCACAGTGGCCCGAGAGCTGCTGCCGTGCAGGCTGATGGAAGGCGGCCGTGACGTGCTGCTAGAGCGAGTGGCAGAGCTCCTGGGCTTTGCCGCCTCGAGGGCTCACCCCTTTTGCACCCAGCTCCCATCTCAGGTACAGGGCGGCCTGCGCGGGGGCTCCACGCGTGCCCGCGGGCTCCAAGGCTACTCCATCATCAGCGAAGCTTTCAGCATCGGGCCAGCGACAACGCTGAGTCCGCCCCCGGCCAGCGAAGAAGGGCACGTCGCGACCCATGGCTCCAATGGGCCGCCGCGCTACCACCCCCAGGTGGGCGCATCAAGCAGAGCTGCATGGCACGCGGAGCGCTATGGCGCGGCCTTCGGGATGGCGGCCCCAGAAGAATACGTGCCCCACATGATGGACCAGGGGCACCCGCATGAGGGCAAACAAGGCTCGCTCCTCAGCCCAAGCTGGGGGGGACGAGGCGCCAGAAGCTGAGCTCTTCCAGGAGCCCCGGGATGGCCCCACCGGCCGCGCAGGAAGCGACGATTATCGGGTACCACTAATTCCTCAGGAGCAAGCATACGCTAATCATGGGTCGCAGGAGGTGCAGGTCGCTACAGTGAGCAGCTGCCCCGCTCCCGTAGTCTCCTACCCCTCGGGAGGAGGGCATCGGGGACTGCAGGAGAGGGGCCGAGATCCAGCATCACCACCGCGGCGTTCGGAGCAAGGCGTTCTTAGGAGGTAGGCCCTCTGCTGGGGAGGTGCCTCAGGGCATGCCCCTGGCGGAGGACCCGTGGTCGTCGGGGGAACCGCTGGCGACCGCTCTACCCCATTGGCGGCGTCCTGGTTTCCGGTCGTCGTTGATGGCACTAGAGTGTGGCGCAAGGCGGGGCCCTCATCTGGCGATATGAAGCAAGGCCGGTACCTGTGAAGAAGGCCCAGTGCCTGTGAAGCTCGCCGCCCCGTGACACTCTCACGTAATAATGAGTGGGGCTGTACACGCCCCGGAGTCTCAGGGGTGCCGGCCTCAGGCCCTGGGGCTCCCTCCCACGCCCAGTGGCAGCACTTAGCTCCGCGCTGGTGAGAAGACGTCCAAGACTAGACTAGGTGCCGGACGCGGCCTTTTTCTGCTTTCATTGCTTTTCCCTTGGTTGTCGCTTTCCCCCGCTGGATTTAAGTTGGACTCGAATTTGAGATTTGCGTGTGTTTGGGGAAGGGGTGCTTAGTCTTGTTCGAGCAATCTCTCGCGTTTCGGTTACCACTTTGCCTCAGCTGCCTCCCCTCGTGAGCCCCTCGCGAGCCGGGTCTGGCCTAGCTTGCGTGCAGCCCAGACTGCCGCCGTCGTACCCTCTCAGGAGGCTTCTACTGCAGATCCTACGGATTCGATCAGGAGACACTTGAGACACCACAACCTCCCACAAGCTATCTCAGGGCCCGCACGGGACAAAGGTAAACTAGCCAGCCGGCTCGTTGCCTAGCTAACCACTTGGCGCGGGCGTACGGGTGATGTAGCATCCACTAGTACGCTGAGCATGAGTTTTACATGAGGGACACCCCCTCCCAAAATGCTGTTACAACCATCAGGTCAAAACCTGAGTTCTATTCATGCAGGGTAAGGAAACAGGAACGATACGCGGTCAGTCGGATAAATCCCCCAATGCATCCTCAGGAGCACCGCCCGAACTGTTGCTGGCGTCGCTGGCCTCGCCATCGCCCTCTGCGTTGCCGTCAGCAGCGTCAGGCCCGTTCACCACACCGCCCTCATCGGCGGCCACGATTGTGTCGTTGTTATCTGAAGCGAAGGCCCTGATGAGAGTGTCCATGTTGTCTTCCACCCAGTGCGCCAGGTCATCCCGGACGGCCTGGGGGACTGGGGCGATGGGAGCTTCAAAGTCGAAGTGGGGATCCATGTTCCGGAGATGGCTGAAGACGCGAGAAAAGGCGCGCCCGAGCAGGGCGCGGCTCCTCTCCTCCACCAACCTGTCGGCTCTGACCGACCGCGCCTCCAGCTGCGTCACCACGTCGGTGAAGAATTGAAGGTTGTCGACGTAGTTAATTGCGTGCGGCTCGCCAACAGCCGCCTCGCAGATGTTACCCAAGGCTATGTTGGCTCTCTCCCGAAGCGTGGTGAGCATGGGGCCGTGCTCATGCTCCAGGATCCGCCGCTGGTGTATCTCGTCCGCATTCTGGCGCGCGATGGCCTCAGCCTCGTCCACCCGTTGGCAAAGGAGAAGCACCTCGGCATGGGAGGTAGTTGACTCCCCCTGCGCCACCTCAAGTGCGGCCCGCAAAGCGTCGACCCGCCACGTCGCTTCCTCCAGCTTGACCCTCAAGACAGCGGTCCTACCTTCAGCCTCGGTCCAGATCAACCCCAGCCTCTCCTCGAACTCGCGCTCGAGGTTCAAGCGCGCCGTCGCCACCCAACGTCCGACCTCCTCCAGGACACGGGCTTCCCGCGCAGCGACATCATCCTCCACCTGCATCACCAAGCGCTCCCTTGTCTCCAGGTATTCATACTCGCGTGTGCGTTCAACGGCTTCCAGCGTCAGCGCCTCCTCACGCTTTTGGAGCTCTGTTGGGTCGCCTGAAGCCACCTTCATCGACGCGAGGGCCGCCTCGCGTAGCTCCACCTGCTCCTCCAGTGAGCGGCACCGGGCCAGGAGTTCCCATGCCCGCTCCTCCGTCACCTCTCGCCGTCGGTCAGCTTCCCGGGCCTCCTCGACGGCCCTGGAACGGACCTCCCGAGAGGCCGCCAGCGACGCCTTGGCCTCCTCATCATCAAGATCGTGCTGATAGCGCGCGAGGGCGACAGCCGCCTCCAGCTCGCGCCTCTCTGCAACCAGGCACAGGCCCTCGGCCTCAAGGCGTGCGTCCTCATCAGCGAGCTCTTCACCAAGCAGGCTCACCGCGTCAGCCGCCCTCCGAAGAAACCCTTGGCGAAGAGCGCGACGCTCCCGGGCGCGCTCGAGTACGTCTTCCACACCATCATCCGCCCCAAGCGACCGCCGGGGGACACGAATCAGCACTCCCCCTCCGGGCAGGGGGCTGGGGGCTGGCGCCCTCGCGGCGACCGGGCACGCCTCGACTGAAGCCCGGCCTGGAGCCAGTCCGTCCCCAAATGAAGAGCGCAAGGAGTACCCCAGCCAATCACGGTCCACGACCAGACGAGAAGTCCACGGCAGGCTGGCTATGCCATGAAAAGGCTCGCGAAAGAAGGTTGCGAGGCGCGCAGGGTCGCGATGCGCCTCAGGATGGTTCGTCTCTCCAACCGGCCTCACTGCAAGGGCTCTGCTGCTCGGAGTGCTCGAAGATGGTGGAGAGGGTGGAGACAAGGGGGGTGGCTCCTCAGTCATCTCCGTGAGCTCGGTGGGAAGGGCCCTGCGGAGCAAGAATCAGGAAAAGCAACGGAAGGATTAGGAGTTGGGAAGGGAGAAGGCTTACTCATCGGTGGCGAAGTACTTCCTACGCTTCAGCAGGCGACAAGGGTAATCGTCACCCAGGGCCTCCCTTCTCTTCCGGAGGGCCTCGAAGTCCACGCGGAAGCGACCCAAGAGTCGAGCGCAGGGGTCAGCCTGCGACGAGGAAGAAGCGATAAGGCGACCCGCGTCAGGGGCGTCTGCCTGATGTGCGCTGCCGGTCGCCTCACCAAGAAGAGTAGCTGGGGCCTCAGGGGTCTCAGCCGCAGGCGCTGCGGGCAGCTGCTCGCCGCCCTCAGCAACAGCAGCACAGGCCTCAGGGGCTGCTCCCTCGTGAGCGCCGCCCAGCGCTATCACCTCAGCGGGGGCCGCCTCGGCCTCCAGCGGCTCATGCCTCCCTGCTCCGCCACTTGAGGAAGAATCGCCTTGGCCGACTACAAGGGCGGCCACCACCACTGGGTTCTCGCGAGGCCCCTGGAGGCCAGCGGGGCGCAGCCCCCATTCATCGAAGATGGGCATCTGATTCACAAAGTCGCTTCTATTCGGGCAGAGGTACAGCAAGGCCCCCCCCTTGCCGGATGCTGCCGGGGGTGGGGTCCCCAGTCAAGACCAAGAGCACCTTCCTCAGTGCTTCAGGCGTCAGGTCCTCTTCCTGGAGCCTCATACGATCCTCACGCCCGCTGAAGGCCTACATTCGGTGAGAATGGCGTTGGAGAGGGGCAACACGGCGTAGCAGGAACTTCTTCACCACCTTGGGCGCCGTCACGCCGAGCGCCCTCAAGAACGCGAAGCGACGCCAGACGAAGACGAGCCGGGAACTCGTGAGCGTCTCCTGGCCCCAGCCTGAGTTGGGGATAGCAGGCGAAGATGGCTCCGACAGCAGGGGCTGGGCACCCCTACGTCCACATACAGCCACCGCTCGCGAAACCCAGGTGCGGGTGGAGGAAGACTGAAGTCGATCCCTGAAGCCGCTATCTCAGGTGCAGCAATGAAGATCATGCACCCCGAGCATTGAGTGGGGTCGACAAGGCGTAGAGAGAAGAAGTGGCGCAGCAAGGCAACCGAAGGAAGGATGCCCATCATTGCCTCACAAATGAAGGCGAAGACCACAAGAAGAGTGATGGATTCAGGACCCAGATGCATCATGTGGATCTGATAGTGGGAGAGCACGGCATTGAAGAAATCGGAAAAAGGGGGAACCAATCCCGCCCACAGGGCGTTGGCGAAATACCGGACCTCAGTGATTATCCTATCGATGGATAAGCGAGACACGGGCTGGGCCATCGTCCTCCCGCATTCGTTGAAGATGGTGGCCAGAGCCGAGCTGACCTTGCCCAAGCCTTCTCGATTGATTATGATCGACCGATCGACGGCGGGGGTTGCCAGCAACGGTGAGCGAGGCGAAGGCATGGGCTTCTTCCCTCTTCCCTTCTTCGTCGGAGCCATGGCAACAGAAGAGGGGAGGGAAGGTTCAAGATTGGATTGGGAGCAGAAGCTGGAGTTCGAGAGGAGGAAGGGCAGATGACGCTCGGGCAACGAAAAGGGGAGCGGCTGTGTGTGACTATGAGTCCGCCTAGCATAGCACAAAATAAGGAGGCGTGGGGTAACAGTGCTGCCCACATCCAGTCAACCGCCACACGGCGCCCAAGGCCGCAGGCTGTTAGGGCCCGCGGCGCTTCGCACTTGCCCTTTCGCCTCTCTGCTCGGCCAAGTCCGGGCGCGCCTTGGGCCCGGGGGCTACCGTCGGCGTTCTGGGAACGGGGGTCCCCAGACTTGCCTGCCTGCGGCCTGCGGGGTGGCTCAAAGGGGGGGCCAGTACGGCCCATCTTCATCAACACAAGCTCAAGACCCTCGCGAGGGGCCAAGCCTCGCGGGGCGGACGACAAGGAGCTTCCTCAGGCACGGCCTCATCAAGCTGGCTCACTAGGAGGCGGAGAGTTCAAGGCGGGGTACCTCACGAGGTGCCCATGACGCAAGCCATGACGACCAAGGGTGCCAGTCGGGTGCCAGCCCGCGCAGCGCCCTCCTTTCCTCTTTGGTGCAAAGGGAGCAAGCGCAGGCAAGAGCATCAAGCAAAGGGATCTATTTTGGTGCAACAAGACCAAGACCAGCCCAACGGCAGGAAGGAAGTCATTGTGGAGCCCAAGCGGGCGTCACCACCAGAGCCTTTGATAGGCGAGGACCAACTTTAGTCAGGATAAGTGTACCCGATGTTCCCATTCAAAATGGCCAATTGTTGGCGCCCTTCCCGCTCAATATTTGGGAAGAGGCCCAGGGCCTTTGCCTATAAATAGGACTAGCCACCCCCAGGGTAGAGGCATCGAACAGACAGATAGACAGGATCCTCGCCAAGAAACCAGTAGAGAGAGCGATTGAACTCCCCCTAGTAGTTCATTGCACCAGCCAAGAACAGACCCTCATGAGGTTGTTCTTTCTTGTATTGTTCATCATCAGCCCAAGAGGCAATCCACCACGCCACACACTGGAGTAGGGTATTACACTGCAATGGTGGCCTGAACCAGTATAAACCTTGTGTCTCTTGTGTTGTTCCTTCCGTAGTTTAGATCCTAGAGAGTCGGCGAGGAGCAGGTAGATAGAGGGTGAAATCTCCGCGCGCACCCCAGTGTTCGAACCTCAAGGGTCTGTCGGAACCCGAAATCCGACAGTGGTACCGGCCGGCTTGAGACCAGGCGGGTTGCATGCGCTGAGCCGGCTCAACGATGTCGATGCAAATGTCCAGCTTGGGTCCTGATTTGCCGATTTTGCCGATGAAGACGTGGATCTTGCTGATGGGGCCCGGTATCCATACTAGATTGAGTCGGCCTCGAGGCCCCAGACTGAATAGTCGATGTAGAGCTTGCCGCGTCGACTCTTGGTCATGCAAACAATCGCATATCCCTCGATCCCTGTGAGTGCTCCCTCCAAGAACTCAACACCACCGAGCGATGGCCCCACGGTGGGCGCCAACTATCATGGTTTTGTCATGGCAGATGTCCTCGTGAAAGGACTTAGTCGTGAGGCCATCGCAGCTAGGTAGTAGCTTGAATGGGGTTGATCGGAATCGAGAGACAAGGGTTTACCCAGGTTCGGCCCCTCACGGTGGAGGTAATAGCCTACTTCCTGCCTGATTGATTATTGCTTGGGATCTCGATTACAAGGGTGCGACTTGGCTATCCTAGTACTCGAGATATTGTAACTTAGTCCTTTCTACCTCAGGGGCTCCCCTTTATATATAAGTTGAGGCCCTGAGTTTACAATAGAGTCCGAGTCATAGTCCAACCCGTGCCCCACTCTGTTTCCTACTCATCGTATTCCCCAAGTAAGGGAGTTTCCATTATCTCCTTCATCAAGCTGGGCCGCTCCATGAGTCGCTTCCTGGGCCTTGAACTTCATAGCCCTTATAGCCCACACAACAGGCCCGCTGATAACCCGCCATGGGGTGGCAGGTCATTCCAGGCCGGGTCATCCCGTGGGATATATCCCCAACAATAATCGTCAAGAGTGGCTCAAGAATCCAGATCAGATTACGCCGATGCATAAGTTGCGCTAGAAACATACCAATGGGGATTCCAGACTTCCTGAGAACGCCTTACTCCTCTGTCATTTCCACTTGTTACTCGTGCAGTTGTTTCCTATTTACGTTTATGTTATTTACTTTCAGTTCGCTCTACACAAATATCACTACTTACTTCTGTCATCACTTTGCTTTTAGTCTACAATTACTTACAGGCACATATCCATAATTTACTACAAGAGGAAATGCTCAATTCATGTTCTCAATGTGGAATCGATACTCTTACTTTGAAAACCTGCCACTAAACCTTGTGCACCTGCAGGCCATTAGCCACCGCGCTCCACGGAGGCGAGCTCTGCAACGGCGTCCCAGCACCACTTGATGTGCGGGAAAGTTTGGCATGGAGCTTGTCGAAGCTGTCCCATGGGCTTCGCTCGCCGCCGCCGGAGAGGTGACTACGGTCGCGCGCCTGCTTGGACCGCCATGGCTTGACGACGGGCCGACTGGAGCAGTTGTCCCCCCTCCCCCCGCGTCGTGCTGGGTGAGCTTGCACGGCGGCGACCTGCCATGGCTGTCAAGCCCGCGAGAAGCACCGGCCACGGAGTGTTGGGGAACGTAGTAATTTCAAAAAAAATTCCTACGCACACGCAAGATCATGGTGATGCATAGCAACGAGAGGGGAGAGTGTTGTCCACGTACCCTCGTAGACCGTAAGCGGAAGCGTTATGACAACGCAGTTGATGTAGTCGTACGTCTTCACGATCCGACCGATCCAAGCACCGAACGTACGGCACCTCCGAGTTCAGCACACGTTCAGCTCGATGACGATCCCTGGACTCTGATCCAGCAGGGTTTCGGGGATGAGTTCCGTCAGCACGACGGTGTGGTGACGATGATGATGTTCTACTGACGCAGGGCTTCGCCTAAGCACCGCAATGATATGACCGAGGTGGAATATGGTGGAGGGAGGCACCGCACACGGCTAAGGAACGATCACGAAGATCAACTTGTGTGTCATGGGGTGCCCCCCTGCCCCCGTATATAAAGGAGCAAGGGGGAGGGGGCGGCCGGCCAAGGGAGGGCGCGCCAGGGAGGAGTCCTACTCCCACCGGGAGTAGGACTCCCTCCTTTCCTAGTCCAACTAGGAGAGGGGAAGGAAGGGAAGGAGAAGGAGAAGGAAGGAGAGGGAGGAAAAGGATGAAAGGGGGCCCGGCCCCCTAGTCCAATTCGGTTTGGGCTAGGGGGCCGCGCGCCTTGCCTCCTCTCTTCCACCACTTGGCCCATGAGGCCCATTGCTTCTTCCTCGTATACCCGTAACTCCCCGGTACCCCCGAAAATACCCGAATCACTCGGAACCCTTCCGATGTCCGAATATAGTCGTCCAATATATCGATCTTTACGTCTCGACCATTTCGAGACTCCTCGACATGTCCCCGATCTCATCTGGGACTCCAAACTCCTTCGGTACATCAAAACTCATAAACTCATAATAAAACTGTCATCGTAACGTTAAGCGTTCGGACCCTACGGGTTCGAGAACTATGTAGACATGACCTAGAACTATTCTCGGTCAATAACCAATAGCGGAACCTGGATGCTCATATTGGCTCCTACATATTCTACGAAGATCTTTATCGGTTAAACCGCATAACAACATACTTTGTTCTCTTCGTCATCGGTATGTTACTTGCCCGAGATTCGATCGTCGGTATCTCAATACCTAGTTCAATCTCGTTACTGGCAAGTCTCTTTACTCGTTATGTAATGCATCATTCCATAACTAACTCATTAGCTACATTGCTTGCAAGGCTTGTAGTGATGTGCATTACCGAGAGGGCCCAGAGATACCTCTCCGACAATCGGAATGACAAAACCTAATCTCGAAATACGCCAACCCAACATGTACCTTTGGAGACACCTATAGAGCTCCTTTATAATCACCCAGTTACGTTGTGACGTTTGGTAGCACACAAAGTGTTCCTCCGGTAAACGGGAGTTGCATAATCTCATAGTTACAGGAACATGTATAAGTCATGAAGAAAGCAATAGCAACATATTAAACGATCAAGTGCTAGGCTAACGGAATGGGTCATGTCAATCACATCATTCTCCTAATGATGTGATCCCGTTAATCAAATGACAACTCATGTCTATGGTTAGGAAACTTAACCATCTTTGATTAACGAGCTAGTCAAGTAGAGGCATACTAGTGACACTATGTTTGTCTATGTATTCACACATGTATTATGTTTCCGGTTAATACAATTCTAGCATCAATAATAAACATTTATCATGAAATAAGGAAATAAATAATAACTTTATTATTGCCTCTAGGGCATATTTCCTTCAGTCTCCCACTTGCACTAGAGTCAATAATCTAGTTCACATCGCCATGTGATTTAACACCAATATTCACATTTGTATGTGATTAATACCCATAGTTCACATCGTCATGTGATCAACACCCAAAGGGTTTACTAGAGTCAATAATCTAGTTCACATCGCTATGTGATTAACAGCCAAAGAGTACTAAGGTATGATCATGTTTTGCTCGTGAGAGAAGTTTAGTCTCCGGGTCTGTCACATTCAGAGCCGTATGTATTTTGCAAATATTCTATGTCTACAATGCTCTGCACGGAGCTACTCTAGCTAATTGCTCCCACTTTCAATATGTATCCAGATTAAGACTTAGAGTCATCTGGATCAGTGCCAAAACTTGTATCGACGTAACCCTTTACGACGAACCTTTTGTCACCTCCATAATTGAGAAACATATCCTTATTCCACTAAGGATAATTTTGACCAATGTCCAGTGATCTACTTCTAGATCACTATGTACTCCCTTGCCAAACCAGGGCAGAGTATACAATAGGTCTGGT
Source organism: Triticum dicoccoides (assembly GCF_002162155.2). Taxonomy (NCBI): domain Eukaryota; kingdom Viridiplantae; phylum Streptophyta; class Magnoliopsida; order Poales; family Poaceae; genus Triticum; species Triticum dicoccoides. Next base: position 279,401,740 of record NC_041383.1, read on the forward strand.
CCATAGCATGGCATACTTTTATAGAACCTATGACTGATGCATAGGGAATGACTTTCATTCTCTTTCTATTTTCTGCTGTGGTCGGGATTTGAGTCTTACTCAATTTCATACCTTTGCAACACAGGCAAGAATTCTTTCTTTGACTGTTCTATTTTGAACTATTTCAAAATCTTGTCAAGGTATGTACTCATTGAAAATCTTATCAAGCGTCTTGATCTATCTCAATAGATCTTGATGCTCAATATGTAAGTAGCTTTACCGAGGTCTTTCTTTGAAAAAACTCCTTTCAAACACTCCTTTATGCTTTGCAGAATAATTCTAATTATTTCCGATCAACAATATGTCATTCACATATGCTTATCAGAAATGTTGTAGTGCTCCCACTCATTTTCTTGTAAATACAGGCTTCACCGCAGGTCTGTATAAAACTATATGCTTTGATCAACTTATCAAAGCGTATATTCCAACTCCGAGATGCTTCCACCAGTCCATAGATGGATTGCTGGAGCTTGCACATTTTGTTAGCACCTTTAGGATTGACAAAACCTTCTGGTTGCACATATACAACTCTTCTTTAAGAAAACCATTAAGGAATGCGGTTTTGACATCCATTTTCCAGATTTCATAAAATGTGGCAATTGCTAACATGATTTGGACACACTTAAGCATCGCTACAGTTGAGAAAATCTCATTGTAGTCAACACCTTGAACTTGTCAAAAAACCTTTTTGTGACAAGTCGAGCTTTGTAGATAGTAACACTACTATCAACGTTCGTCTTCCTCTTGAAGATCCATTTATTTTCTATGGTTTGCCGATCATCAGGCAAGTCCACCAAAGTCCACACTTTGTTCTCATACATGGATCCTATCTCAGATTTCATGGCCTCCAGCCATTTTGCGGAATCTGGGCTCATCATCGCTTCCTCATAGTTTGTAGGTTCATCATGGTCTAGTAACATAACTTCCAGAACATGATTACCGTACCACTCTGGTGCGGATCTTACTCTGGAAGACCTACGAGGTTTGGTAGCAACTTGATCTGAAGTTTTATGATCATCATCATTAACTTCCTCACTAATTGGTGTAGGAATCACTGGAACTGATTTATGTGATGAACTACTTTCCAACAAGGGAGTAGGTATAGTTACCTCATAAAGTTCTACTTTCCTCCCACTCACTCCTTTCGAGAGAAACTTCTTCTCTAGAAAGGATCCATCTTAGCAACGAATAACTTGCCTTCGGATCTGTGATAGAAGGTGTACCCAATAGTTACCTTTGGGTATTCTATGAAGACACACTTCTCCGATTTGGGTTCGAGCTTATTAGGTTGAAACTTTTTCACATAAGCATCGTAGCCCCAAAATTTAAGAAACGAAAATTTTGGTTTCTTGCCAAACCACAGTTCATATGGTGTCGTCTCAACGGATTTAGATGGTGCCCTTTTAACGTGAATGCAGCTGTCTCTAATGCATAACCCCAAAACGACAATGGTAAATCAATAAGAGACATCATAGATCGCACCATATCCAATAAAGTGTGGTTACGATGTTCGGACACACCATAACGTTGTGGTGTTCCAGGTGGCGTGAGCTGTGAAACTATTCCACATTGTTTTAATTGAAGACCAAACTCGTAACTCAAATATTCGTCTCCGCGATCAGATCGCAGAAACTTTTATTTTCTTGTTATGATGATTTTTTTTCACTTCATTATGAAATTCTTTGAACATTTCAACTATTTCAGACTTATGTTTCATCAAGTAGATATACCCATATCTGCTCAAATCATCTTGTGAAGGTCAGAAAATAATGATACTTGCCACGAGCATCAACACTCATTGGATCGCATACATCGGTATGTATTATTTCCAATAAGTCAGTAGCTTGTTCCATTGTTCCAGAGAACGGAGTTTTAGTCACCTTGCCCAAAAGGCACGGTTCGCAAGCATCAAATGATTCATAACCAAGTGATTTCGAAAATCCATCTTTATGGAGTTTCTTCATGCGCTTTACACCGATATGACCCAAACGGCAGTGCCACAAATAAGTTGCACTATCATTATTAACTTTGCATCTTTTGGCATCAATATTATGAATATGTGTATCACTACGATCGAGATCCAACAAACTATTTTCATTGGGTGTATAACCATCGAAGGTCTTATTCATGTAAACAGAATAACAATTATTCTTTAACTTCAAATGAATAACTGTATCACAAGAAACATGATCAAATCATATTCATGCTCAACGCAAACGCTAAATAACATTTATTTAGGTTTAACACACTAATCCCGAAAGTATAGGGAGTGTGCGATGATGATCATATCAATCTTGGAACTACTTCCAACACTCATCGTCACTTCCCCTTCAACTAGTCTATGTTTATTCTGTAACTCCTGTTTCGAGTTACTAATCTTAGCAACCGAACAAGTATCAAATACTCAGGGGCTACTATAAACACTAGTAAGGCACACATCAATAACCTGTATATCAAATATACCCTTGTTCACTTTGCCATACTTCTTATCAACCAAAAATCCAGGGAATTTCCGCTTCCAGTGACCATTTCCTTTGCAGTGTAAGCACTCAGTTTCAGGCTTTGGTCCAGCTTTGGTCTTCTTCACGGGAGTGACAACTTGTTTGTCATTCTACTTGAAGTTTCCCTTTCTTTCCCTTTGCCCTTTTTTTTGAAACTAGTGGTCTTGTTAATCATCAACACTTGATGCTCTTTCTTGATTTCTACCTTCGTCGATTTCAACATCACGAAGAGCTCGGGAAACTTTTACGTCATCCCTTGCATACTATAGTTCATCACGAAGTTCTAGTAACTTGGTGATGGTGACTAGAGAATTCTGTCAATCACTATCTTATCTGGAGATTAACTCCCACTTGATTCAAGTGATTGTAGTACCCAAACAATCTGAGCACATGCTCACTAGTTGAGCAATTCTCCTCCATCTTTTAGCTATAGAACTTGTTGGAGACTTCATATCTCTCAACTCGGGTATTTGCTTGAAATATTAACTTCAATTCCTGGAACATCTCATATGGTCCATGACGTTCAAAACGTCTTTGAAGTCCCGATTCTAAGTCGTTAGGCATGGTGCACTAAACTATCAAGTAGTCATCATATTGAGCTAGCCAAACATTCATAACGTCTGCATCTGCTCCTGCAGTAGGTTTGTCACCTAGCGGTGCATCAAGGACATAATTCTTCTGTGCAGCAATGAGGATAAACCTCAGATCACGGATCCAATCCGCATCATTGCTACTAACATCTTTCAACACAGTTTTCTCTAGGAACATATCAAAAATAAACATATGAAAGCAACAACGCGAGCTATTGATCTACAACATAATTTGCAAAATACTACCTGGACTAAGTTCATGATAAATTTAAGTTCAATTAATCATATTACTTAAGAACTCCCACTTAGACAGACATCTCTCTAGTCATCTAAGTGATCACGTGATCCAAATCAACTAAACCATGTCCGATCATCACGTGATATGGAGTAGTTTTCAATGGTGAACATCACTATGTTGATCATATCTACTATATGATTCACGCTCGACCTTTCGGTCTCTGTGTTCTGAGGCCATATCTGTTATATGCTAGGCTCGTCAAGTTTAACCTGAGTATTCCGCGTGTGCAACTATTTTGCACCCGTTGTATTTGAACGTAGAGCCTATCACACCCGATCATCACATGGTGTCTCGGCACGAAGAACTTTCGCAATGGTGCATACTCAGGGAGAACACTTCTTGATAATTTTTTAGTGAGAGATCATCTTAAAATGCTACCATCAATCAAAGCAAGATAAGATGCATAAAGGATAAACATCACATGCAATCAATATAAGTGATATGATATGGCCATCATCATCTTGTGCTTGTGATCTCCATCTCCGAAGCACCATCGTGATCACCATCGTCACCGGTGCGACACCTTGATCTCCATCGTAGCATCGTTGTCGTTACGCCATCTATTGCTTCTACGACTATCGCTACCGCTTAGTGATAAAGTAAAGCAATTACAGGGCGATTGCATTGCATACAATAAAGCGACAACCATATGGCTCCTGCCAGTTGCCGATAACGCGGTTACAAAACATGATCATCTCATACAATAAAATATAGCATCATGTCTAGACCATATCACATCACAACATGCCCTGCAAAAACAAGTTAGACGTCCTCTACTTTGTTGTTGCAAATTTTATGTGGCTGCTACGGGCTGAGCAAGAATCGTTCTTACCTACGCATCAAAACCACAATGATAGTTCGTCAAGTTAGTGTTGTTTTAACCTTCGCAAGGACCGGGCGTAGCCACACTCGGTTCAACTAAAGTTGGAGAAACAGACACCCGCTAGTCACCTGTGTGCAAAGCACGGCGGTAAAACCAATCTCGCGTAAGCGTACTCGTAATGTCGGTCCGGGCCGCTTCATCCAAAAATACCGCTGAACCAAAGTATGACATGCTGGTAAGCAGTATGACTTGTATTGCCCACAACTCACTTGTGTTCTACTCATGCATATAACATCAACATATAAAACCTAGGCTCGGATGCCACTGTTGGAAACGTAGTAATTTCAAAAAAATTCCTACGCACACGCAAGATCATGGTGATGCATAGCAACGAGAGGGGAGAGTGTTGTCCACGTACCCTCGTAGACCGTAAGCGGAAGCGTTATGACAACGCGGTTGATGTAGTCGTACGTCTTCACCATCCGACCAATTCAAGCACCGAACGTACGGCACCTCCGAGTTCAGCACACGTTCAGCTCGATGACGATCCCCGGACTCTGATCCAGCAGGGTTTCGGGGATGAGTTCCGTCAGCACGACGGCGTGGTGATGATGATGTTCTACCGACGCAGGGCTTCGCCTAAGCACCACAACGATATGATCGAGGTGGAATATGGTGGAGGGGGCACCACACATGGCTAAGGAACGATCACGAAGATCAACTTGTGTGTCATGGGGTGCCCCCTGCCCCCGTATATAAAGGAGCAAGGGGGAGGGGGCGGCCGGCCAAGGGAGGGCACGCCAGGGAGGAGTCCTACTCCCACCGGGAGTAGGACTCCCTCCTTTCCTAGTCCAACTAGGAGAGGGGAAGGAAGGGAAGGAGAATGAGAATGAAGGAGAGGGAGGAAAAGGAGGAAAGGGGGGCCGGCCCCCTAGTCCAATTCGGTTTGGGCTAGGGGGGCCGCGCGCCCTGCCTCCTCTCTTCCACCACTTGGCCCATGAGGCCCATTGCTTCTTCCTCGTATTCCCGTAACTCCCCGGTACCCCCGAAAATACCCGAATCACTCAGAACCCTTCCGATGTCCGAATATAGTTGTCCAATATATCGATCTTTACGTCTCGACCATTTCGAGACTCCTCGTCATGTCCCCGATCTCATCCAGGACTCCGAACTCCTTCGGTACATCAAAACTCATAAACTCATAATAAAACTATCATCGTAACGTTGAGCGTGCGGACCCTACGGGTTCGAGAACTATGTAGACATGACCTAGAACTATTCTCGGTCAATAACCAATAGCGGAACCTGGATGCTCATATTGGCTCCTACATATTCTACGAAGATCTTTATCGGTCAAACCGCATAACAACATACTTTGTTCTCTTTGTCATCGGTTTACTTGCCCGAGATTCGATCGTCGGTATCTCAATACCTAGTTCAATCTCGTTACCGGCAAGTCTCTTTACTCGTTATGTAATGCATCATTTTGTAACTAACTCATTAGCTACATTGCTTGCAAGGCTTATAGTGATGTGCATTACCGAGAGGGCCCAGAGATACCTCTCCGACAATCGGAGTGACAAAACCTAATCTCGAAATACGCCAACCCAACATGTACCTTCGGAGACATCTGTAGAGCTCCTTTATAATCACCCAGTTACGTTGTGACGTTTGGTAGCACACAAAGTGTTCCTCCGGTAAACGGGAGTTGCATAATCTCATAGTTACAGGAACATGTATAAGTCATGAAGAAAGCAATAGCAACATATTAAACGATCAAGTGCTAGGCTAACGGAATGGGTCATGTCAATCACATCATTCTCCTAATGATGTGATCCCGTTAATCAAATGAGAACTCATGTCTATGGTTAGGAAACTTAACCATCTTTGATTAACGAGCTAGTCAAGTAGAGGCATACTAGTGACACTATGTTTGTCTATGTATTCACACATGTATTATGTTTCCGGTTAATACAATTCTAGCATGAATAATAAACATTTATCATGAAATAAGGAAATAAATAATAACTTTATTATTGCCTCTAGGGATATTTCCTTCACGGAGGAGGAGAAAAAATAGTGGAACAAAGGCTGAATTTGTCTTGCGGGAGGCCGAGATGGCTGGCGGCGTCGCGGGCAATTTTGCGGCGGAGGGATAAGATTTGGTAACCCTAAATCCCGGCTGGACCAGTAGATATAATGTCGGAGGGACAGTTTTGCGAGCAACCTGTAATTTTTTTTACGATCGTGCTAAGTTTAGTGGATCTATTTGGACCAAGGAAAACAAGATCCTGCAAAACGACAGAGTTTTACAGGTCGGTGAGCTTTTGAGGAATCCGCTGGAGATATGCTCCATACTCCTGAACTCCTGATCAAAATATGGTTGCTGGGCTATTCCACCCTGGAATAGGGGTAGCCATTTTTTACATGGATGCCAGTCGTTCGGTTCGTGGGTGAGCAAGGATAGGGCTAGCCGGATGCTAGGAATATTGCCTGTCTGCAAAAATCTCACGAACCTAGGCATCCCGGGCATGCTTGATGTGAAGGCAACCGCAAAACGTTTTTTACGACCCTCTCGTTTCATTCACCTCCCCCAACCCTATCCCTCCCCCCTTCCATCTATGTTCTCTCCTGTGGCGGCAGCGGCATAAATCGAAGCACGGCTACGGAGGTGATTGCGCGGCGGCATGGACCCCCCTTCCCTATCTTCTAATTGCAGCGCCCTCTCTCCTTCCTCTTCATTTCTTCACGCAGATGGTGGCGGATCTCTCCGTACTCCGGCCGGGCGTGCCGCGCACGCTGCGTGCTGGGCGTGCGTGCTTGCCTGGCGTGCCTGCTGCGTGCACGCGGGGTTGTCGGTCAAGCGTGTGTGCTGCCCTTGCGCCGCGCTCTTGCACGTGCGTGGTGCACTGAAGTATGTGCTTGTGCAGGCTGCAGCAGTCGGAGGGGGCAACGAAATAGGAAGTTAGGGTACCCAAACCCAACCATGATTCATATCCTTCATCAAAACCAAACAAAATAGACCAGTTCGACTCATATACCGCCTTCAGATCAATCAGTCCCGAATCGACCCAGCCCGTCCCGTACCGCCTTCTCTGGCTCTACATCTGATTCCCCAAATCGACCCCACTAACCAACGCCTCCTCCGCTTCTATCCCGCCGCCGCAGCTCCTCCATCGGCCAGCCGCCCCCAACGCCGGCGAGCGATACACTGCCGCCCTCCCGACGCGGCTACTGGCGCTACGCCCGGAGAGAGGAGCAAGCGCTGTCTAGTTACGCGCGCGGGCGAGCGAGCAGCCGAGGCGCCGTGCATCTCTCCCTCCCCTGTTTCCGATTCCTAGACCTAGCGGCGGCGGCGATTCCAACTCCGGCCGGCCCTCTCCCTCCCCGTCCCCTCCTCCAATCCGGCCGACCCTCCCCCTCGGCCGGTCCGCCCCTCCCGGACTGCCCCGGACCGGCTCGGCCGCTCGGGGATCCAGCCTCCGGCCTCCCCGGACCCCCTGCTGCCGCTGCCTGCTGGCGCCCTCCACCTCCAGTCCTCTCCTCCACGGATGCACCGCTGACCCCTCCTCTACTGACCACGGCACAGCTCCAGTGCTCCACCAAGGTATTTTTTGCCCTCTGTTTATTTAAGAAATCTGAAGATTTGCTATAAATGCCACCGCCTATGATTGTTATAAGGAGTAGAAGCCATTCACTGATTGTTTGTAAACTGAAATTGAACTAAATGGACATTGAAGTTTCAAGAAGAAGAATGTTTATCTGATGGATTTGATGATTAAGTCAAAAGAGAATGAACAATATTATATTGTCTACAAACTTCTTAAGTTGGTGCTCATTTTTCCGGTAGCTACTGCTAGTGTTGAGAGGGTATTTTCTTCGATGAAATATGTGAAGAATTCGCTAAGAAACAAAATGGATGATGAATATTTGAGAAGTGCTTGGTTACATTCGTTGAGAGAGAATTCTTCAAACAAGTGAAAGATGAGGATGTCATCAATCTCTTCTAAAAAGGGGATCGTAAAGTCATATTGTAGTTTCCTTTGTTATGTAATCTTCCTTAATTGCTAGAGATATTGCCACAATGATATTTTGCTACTTTTATCGATGTATGGTCATTGAGTCATCGATGTTGCCATCTTATTGTACATTTGTTCTATTTTGTTGCTTTGGCCAAAAAAAAATTTGACAGGAATACCAAGTAGCAAATTCCTGGCTCCGCCACCACGATGAGTTCCGATGGGAGACTTGACCTCGACGCGACGACAAGCACCCTCGGGCCGGAGGATGACACGGCGCAGGGTCTGATACTGCCGACCAAGGATAAGGTCATGTACCGGCCTCCGCCGGGGAAATCCGCGCTAGGTATGATGCTTGGGCTGTACATCTTCTAATCTAGAGCTATCTGCTAGTCAAATTCGGCGCCACCTGCGATGTGTAGACTTAATGAACTGATCCCACTTCGTGTTTTAACACGTGTAGCCATGCCAGGAGCTTAGAGATTTAGAGTGAGCTAATCGCTAGTCTGTCTTGCAGGTTTGGACCTGCTCGCACACAAGAAAAGAGAAAAGGAAGGTAACAATTCATTTAAGCGGCCTCCTGAGAAGGTAGTGACTGTTGCTTCTTCTATGGATGAAGATGAGAGGCCAGGATCTACAGAAAATGATGCAAGCAGCCTGTCCGGTGGTGACCGTGGCAGCGTGGCTCGCCGTTATCGAGGAACCAATTCCAGTGAGAAAACATCGTCGAAAGGTGCCTCTTCTTCTCTTGATCCATTGACCATATATACAGCTCTGGCGTAAAATATCTACTGAGATATATACTCTTACTGTGTTATGGCTGTATGCCGACTATTCATTTTCAGTGATGTAACTTAGTCAAACTAAAGCTTTATACTCTGTTTCAGAATCTACAGTCACTGATGAGAATGAAAGGGGTCTTACACCCAGACATCGAGATGAATCCCATCGGCAACAGGTCAGTGATAACAACATTCTCTCGCTTGGTTTAGGGCTCACTCTGTCAAGAGTTTTATTACTTAATGTTCACCTTACTAAACTCAGCATTTATTTCCTTGTTGCTTACAGACCCCCGCCTCTAGGTACGAACCGAATGATGACAGAGGATCCCGTGACAAACGTGGTGAACGCGAGACATCTGCATCCATTGGTTATAGTAGCAGTGGAAAGCGAGGATACCGTGATGACAGGGAATCGAATAGTAGGCGTAATGAACGGAGCAGATCTACATCTATCGACTACACAAACAAAAGAAGTCGGGATGACTATAGCTTGAGAAGCTCAAGAACACCTGGTACTTTGTTGGTATAGTATTCTTTGTCATTTTTGGTTCTTGTCTGGCTTAACATGCAAGCTGACAGGAGTGTGGTTGCAATTACAGCAAGATCTGACTGGGACAGTGGCCGATGGGAATGGGAAGATACACCTCGCCGGGAGTACCGTGATGATCGTCCTGGCTCCCAAAGACATTATCCAACACGATCTCCTATGCTAGCTGCTGCATCTCCTGATGCACGATTGGTGTCTCCTTGGCTAGGCGGGAATACACCCCGTTCCGCAGGTAAAGACAGTTCAGCTCTATCTTTTGTGATATTTAACTTTGTTTCTGTGAAAGTAAACATGTTAATTCATATTTCACTGACCTGACTTTAATTTACTCATACTCATATTATCTATGCTCTTTTAAATGTCCAGCCTCCCCTTGGGATCATGTTTCGCCCTCACCTGCTCCTGTGAGGGCTTCAGGTTCATCAAAAGGGTCTTCGTATTCAAGTTCCAGTGGAAGATCTCATCAGCTTACCTTTTCAAATGTAAGTCATGATTCTTTTCGGATCACTTTATAGGTTCTTCTAAACTCTGATTCTGTTTCTTCGATCCGTGGTCATTATACCTATAATCATTACCCTCTTATTTCAGGATGCTGAAGCTGATAGAAGCCCCTCAGCTGCTGATAGGAACTATGAGATTACCGAGGAAATGATGCAAGAGATGGATTATAATGCTGACCGTGCTTGGTACTTACCCTTTTAAGAATTCCTTCTGTCCTAGTGTTTATAAATGAATATAGCAACTCAACATTTCTTATATTGTCAGAAAACCAAGTTTAGCTAGTCATTCTTCTAACCTTCACAAATTCTTCAGGTATGATTGTGAAGAACACAACACTGTGTTCGATGGTGATAATTATGCTGCAGATGATAGCTCCTACAAAAAGAAGGAAGCACAATTGCCTAAGAAATTGGTATTGTTTTTAAATGTTTAATCACACTTTGAAGTACTCCATTCTAACATTCACTAGCTCTATTCATAGGAGTAGGAGTAGCACATATTATTGCAACCCCATAGTAGAAAACTATGTCAGTGTATATGGTAAATGACTGCATGTAGGGTCTAGTACTTTATCTTCTAAGCACAAATTTGTTCTAGTAAAGTGTCATGTATTGTGGCTTCAGTTTTCCTGTAACCACCTGATATTGTACTCATACATGTCAAAATGCATTGTAAAATGTCCAGTTGAGAGACATCTATTGTACTCCCTCCGATCCATAATAATGAACTAAAAACCACGGCACTTATTATTGATCGGAGGGCGTAATATTTTCCTCTGTTAAGTAACGGATCCTGGTAGGCTGGACATAATGAATTAAATGCTTCATCAGCAGGAACTTCTATTAATCTTATTATAATATTCGTACAGCAAAAATTAGGATGCTAATTCAAGAGTATCACATTCACATATTTCAATTGCATTTCAGCGAATATGGTAGTTTATCATTTACTCGTCAATTTAACATGTTACACTGGTTTTTTAACTATTTTTATTGCTTGCAGACTCGTAAAGATGGTAGTCTGATGACCCTTTCTCAGAGCAAGAAATTATCACAGATGACTGCTGATAATGCTCAGTGGGAGGACAGACAATTGTTGAGGTCTGGAGCTGTTAGAGGAACAGAGGTGCAGACAGAATTTGATGATGAGGACGAGCGTAAAGTAATACTTCTTGTTCATGGTATGTTCTTTCCCTTCAGAATTTCATTTTGGCGATGTTCTGCTTGCAGCGTTAGTTGTGACTAAAACAAGCATCACACAAAACCTTTTGTGAACCATCCCCCATTTCTCTTGCATTAGAGTTTCAAGAATATTCCTTCTTGTGAAGTGATGGAAACATTAAATATGTTTGTAATGTATAAATTAACCAGCACAATGCTAATAGCTACTCCCTCCATTCGATCTTTTGGATATTTCAGTATGGACTATACACGGACTGAAATGGTGAACAAACACACTAAAACGTGTCTATATACATCCGATTAACAAAAAAGTTGGAGCATCTTATATTTGTGAATGGAGGGAGTATTTGTCTGCTTTCCCATCTCCATTTGCTGGTATATGTGCTGGCTAAGTGCTCCCATCTCCATTGCTGGTATATGTGCTGACTAAGTAGCTGGTGGACATGAGTGTTCAGTGTGAACCTGCGATCTTTCTGATCATTCACTCTCAAAAGCTTCTACTACCTCCATCCCAAATTATAAGACGTTTTGTTAGGCTATTTTATAGCCTACCAAAACATCTTATAATTTGGAACAGAGGAAGTATATGATGATAGCAAGCATCAAACCGCTCACATGTTTCCATCCTTCATATGTCAATTTGAAAATATATTTGCGATTCTTCTATGTTTCTTTGTGTTACATAATACATCCTCCTTCTGTTCCCAAATATATGTCTTTTTAGAGATTTCAACAAGGTACTACATACGGAGCAAAATGAGGGAATCTACACTCTAAAATATGTCTATATACATCCGTATGTTCTAGTCCATTTGAAACTTCTAAAAAGACATATATTTAGGAACGGAGGGAGTAGTAGCTAGGTTTGAAGCGAATAGAACATGGCTCGGCCCTGGCATGCCCTTGATGTTTTTTCTTGATAACAATTTTTTCTGCCTGTTTGCAGTACATTCATGCACTTGAACTAAAACCAGTCGATGGCTTAACTTTTGGCAGATACGAAACCTCCCTTCCTGGATGGGCGAGTTGTATACACAAAGCAAGCAGAGCCTGTAATGCCACTGAAGGATCCAACATCTGATATGGCTATCATTGCACGAAAGGGTTCTGTTTTGGTTAGGGAAATTCGTGAAAAGCAGAGCCAGAACAAGTCGCGGCAACGCTTCTGGGAGCTTGCTGGATCTAATCTTGGAAATATATTGGGTGTTGAGAAAACGTCTGAACAGGTAGACTATTGCCACATTTCATGTGTATGTCTTGAAAAATGTTGTGACTTGTCCATATGTTCTACTCACTTCTGCAAAATCAGGTTGATGCAGATACCGCTGTTGTTGGTGATCAAGGGGAGATCGATTTCAAGGAGGAAGCAAAGTTTTCGCAACACTTGAAGGAAAAAGCAGAAGCTGTCAGTGATTTTGCAAGATCTAAATCTCTTTCTCAGCAAAGACAATATCTTCCCATATATACTGTTCGAGATGACCTGCTACAGGTTTGTACTTGGTTTTATAGACTTATTATGAGTGTTCTGTTTGTTTAATGATTTTTGAGTTACTTCCGTCTACTACATGGCACATTTTGAAGCTGTATGATTACTTCTATATACCGTGAATTGTGATGTACGCAAAATCCAAAACGGTTGCAAATTTGGAATATGGTTGAGTGAAGACCATTAGATCACCTAGAAGGACATATATACAAATCCCTACTGCTTCATTCAAATAGGAATAGTTTGGAATCCAGTTTCCTTTCAGAACACATATATTTATGCACCATTCTGGACTTCTTTCTGTATCTTGTATTTAGTTTCTCTCAAATGATTATTATGCTAATAACAATTGTTATGCTGCTGCTATGGAGCAGGTTGTGCGTGAAAATCAAGTAGTTGTGGTCGTTGGTGAAACTGGTTCTGGGAAGACCACTCAACTTACTCAGTACCTGCATGAGGATGGATATACCACAACTGGTGTTGTTGGCTGTACTCAACCGAGACGTGTGGCTGCCATGAGTGTTGCCAAGCGGGTCAGTGAAGAAATGGAAACCGAACTTGGTGATAAAGTTGGATATGCTATCCGATTTGAGGACGTCACTTGTTCTAGCACTATAATAAAGGTACAATTCTGCTTGTGCTTTAGTTCACATCAACATGTCTTGTGTATATTTGTAGTGTTAGAAAAACTTGATATAGAAAGGTTCAATTCATAGGCTGGTAACCTCATAGTTGTGTTAGCCTTATGATTTCTGATTAGATATAATTGGCCACGTTCCGAGAACACTTTAGGTTAACATTCTTAGCCTTATGATTTCTGATTAGATATAATTGGCCACATTCGGAGAACACTTTAGGTTAACATTCTTAAGTTCAACAATTAATTTTCCCTTATGTTTGTTTTGCAGTATATGACAGATGGAGTGCTTCTTCGTGAAACCTTGAAAGATGCTGACCTTGATAAATATCGGTATGCTGTTAACCTGCCCTTGTTCTCTCGTAGTGCTGATAAATCTTGTGATATTCATATACCTCAGTTTTGGAATATTGCTTGCTGTATTAATGCTTTCTCCCCTCTTTTATGTAGTGTTATCGTCATGGATGAAGCACACGAAAGATCCCTCAATACTGATGTTTTGTTTGGCATATTGAAGAAGGTTGTTGCACGTCGGCGGGATTTTAAGCTAATTGTCACATCTGCAACCCTAAATGCAGACAAATTCTCAAAGTTCTTTGGAGGGTAAGAGAACATGCTATATCTTTTTCTCCATTATAAAGATTTGAATCCACTGTCTGCAAACCTTATAATTATTTTCTTTGTCTGCAGTGTGCCTGTATTTAACATTCCAGGCAGGACATTTCCAGTTAATATCTTGTTTAGCAAAACACCATGTGAAGATTATGTGGAAGCGGCAGTGAAGCAGGCCATGACAATTCACATAACGAGTGGCCCTGGTGACATCCTCATCTTCATGACCGGGCAGGAAGAGATCGAGGCTACTTGCTATGCTCTTGCTGAGCGCATGGAGCAGCTAATATCGTCATCCACGAAGAATGTACCCAAGCTCTCCATCTTGCCGATTTACTCGCAGTTGCCTGCTGACTTGCAGGCCAAGATCTTTCAGAAGGCAGAAGAGGGCACTCGCAAATGCATTGTTGCTACCAATATTGCTGAGACATCCCTCACAGTGGATGGCATCTTCTATGTCATTGATACCGGGTATGGAAAGATGAAGGTATACAATCCACGGATGGGCATGGATGCTCTTCAAGTTTTTCCGTGTAGTCGAGCAGCTGCAGACCAGCGTGCAGGACGTGCTGGAAGAACCGGTCCTGGCACATGCTACAGGCTGTTCACAGAATCAGCTTACCAGAATGAGATGCTCCCTAACCCCGTGCCAGAGATTCAAAGGACTAACCTGGGAAACGTGGTTCTCTTACTGAAGTCCCTCAAAGTCGAAAACTTGCTTGATTTTGACTTCATGGACCCACCCCCCCAGGAGAATATCCTCAACTCCATGTACCAGCTCTGGGTGTTGGGCGCCTTGAACAATGTTGGTGGACTTACAGAAATAGGTTGGAAGATGGTGGAGTTCCCATTGGACCCAACTCTAGCAAAGATGCTTCTCATGGGGGAGAAGCTGGACTGCCTTGATGAAGTATTAACCATTGTATCCATGCTCTCAGTACCCTCAGTTTTCTTCCGGCCAAAAGATCGAGCAGAGGAGAGCGACGCAGCAAGGGAAAAATTCTTTGTCCCAGAGTCTGACCACCTAACGCTCCTGAATGTATACCTGCAGTGGAAGTCAAACCAATATCGAGGAGACTGGTGCAATGACCATTTCCTCCATGTTAAGGGTCTCCGTAAGGCTCGGGAAGTGAGATCTCAACTGCTAGACATTCTGAAAGCCCTGAAGATCCCACTGACATCATGCCATATGGAATGGGACGTGGTGAGGAAAGCTATCTGCTCGGCGTACTTCCATAACTCGGCAAGGTTGAAGGGCATAGGAGAGTATGTCAACTGCCGGAATGGGATGCCGTGCCACCTGCATCCGAGCAGTGCTCTGTATGGTCTCGGGTACACCCCTGACTATGTGGTGTACCACGAGCTTGTCCTGACAACCAAGGAGTATATGCAGTGTGTGAGCGCAGTGGATCCGCAATGGCTGGCGGAGCTGGGTCCTATGTTCTTCTCTGTGAAAGACACGGACACCTCCCTGCTGGACCACAAGAAGAGACAGAAGGAGGAGAAGACGGCCATGGAAGAGGAGATGGAGAAGCTGAGGCAGGAACAGGCGGAGGCAGCACTCGTGGAGAAGGAGAGGGAGCGACGGAAGAGAGCCAAGCAGCAGCAGCAGATCTCTATGCCGGGTCTGAAGAAAGGTTCGACATATCTGAGGCCCAAGAAGATGGGTTTATAGATAACAAAGCTGGAAGAAGCTTTTGCAGTGTATTGTGATTTTTGTAGGCCGAGGGAAACTTGTACAATAGTTATAATATGTCGGTGATTCACTCACGCCTGAAGGAATCTAGTAGTTCAAGCCTGCACTCTGCAGCATGTACAACACACATGAATGTAACATTTACATCACTTGAGAGAGGAGACGGCACTGTCAAGCACTTGTCACGATGGCAAATTGTTCTTCTTGGTGCTTGTTTGTATGTCAGTACTCCCTCTCCCTCTGTAAACAAATATAAGAGCATTTAAATAACTAAAATAGTGATCTAAACGCTCTTATAATTATTTACAGAGGGAGTGCTTAAATTTTAATTCTTGGTTCTTACTTTTATTCCCTCCTTCCATCTATATAGGGCCTAATTCGTTTTTTGAGAATGCCTTTGACTATTGACAAGATTAATAATACATGACATGCATAATGTGAAAAATATATCACTGAAAGCTCCTTTCACATATGAATTTGACGGTATGCTTTATGCAAGTTGTATGTCATATATTATTGCTCTAACACTAGGTCAAAATTAGCCTCGAAAAACGCATTAGGTCCTATATTGATGGAAGGAAGGAGTAGCTCAAATTTAGATTGATTGACATGAAGTCCACCATCTTAATTGCTCGGTTCTGAAGTGAACAATTTCTATGGTGCATCCGCTTGTTATGATTTCTCTGATGTTGTTGTCCAGCTATGAGGAACTGCAACATGAAACTGTTGGATAAACAGCAACTACTTTTCCTGAGGGCCAAAGGTCATTACATATACATGTGTGACAAAGTGCAGAAAATCCCTTATACAACGGGGATATACCGAAAGGGGACTATACACATCTAACACCCCCTCTCAAACTCATGGTGGATAACAACACTGAGTTTGGAGAGGAAAAAGGTATGTTGCGCTCGAGTCTGTGCCTTCGTGAAGAAGTCAGCCAACTGTAACTCAGAGGGCACATAGTGAAGAGCGAGAGTCTGATCCTGCACAGCAGCACGCATAAAATGGGCATCCACACCTATGTGCTTGGTGAGCTCATGCTTCACCGGGTCACGCGCAATACTGATAGCACCAGTACTGTCTGACAGTAAGGGAGTCGAGGTAGTAGCCGGTACACCAAAATCCTCAAGTAACCATCGCAACCAGATCACCTCAGCCGTCAACATAGCCATGGCTCGCAACTCAGCCTCTGTACTCGAGCGAGAAACTGCAGTCTGTTTCTTTGTCTTCCAGGCAATCAGAGAGCCACCAAGAAAGACACAGTAAGCAGACATCGAGCGTCGATCAGAGGGATCACTAGCCCAGGTAGCATCAGAGTAAGCCTGGAGCTCAAGAGAACCGGAGCGAGGAAAGAAAAGGCGCTGAGAGATCGTGCCACGAAGATATTGTAGAACACGGAGGAGGTGACTATAGTGGACAGAGGTGGGGGCTGAAACAAACTGACTCAGGATGTGAACTGGATAGGAGATGTCAGGTCGCGTAACAGCAAGATAGACAAGGCTACCGACGAGGTGACGATAGCGAGTGGGATTAGGAAGAGGGTCGCCATCAGATGCACGAAGCTGAACGTTGAGCTCCATAGGAGTCACAACAGTGCGGTCATCACTGAGAGCAGCTCGAGCAAGAAGATTCTGAATGTATTTCTCTTAAGAGATGTAGAAGCCATCAAAGGTGGAGGAGATCTCAATCCCAAGAAAATAGCGAAGAGAACCAAGATCAGTCATAAGGAACTGCTCGTGAAGGTGGGCCTTAACAAAGGCAATGTAGTCAGAGTCGTCACCCGTGATGATCATGTCATCAATATAAAGAAGGAGAAGAGTCCGACCATGAGGAGACGTGTGAACAAACAACGCGGGATCACGATCACTGGGCAAGAAACCAGCTGCAGTCACCACAGAGGCGAAGCGCTCAAACCAAGCACGAGGGGCTTGTTTAAGACCATAGAGGGAGCGGCGAAGCCGACAGACCATGTGTGACGCCCGGGTAATTAAGCTACAGTGATCCTCTGCTAGTGATGCCGCGTCACCTCGATTATAGTTGCTAATCTCGAGTTAATTCGAAACCGATTCAAATTCAAATTTAAAATTTGGTAAATAATAAAAGTTTTCAAACATTAAAATAAAATTGTTCGGTTTGTACTAGATATTACATAGATAATTATGGTGTAGAAGACACAGTTTTATAAGATGCATAAATATTTTAAATTGAATTAAAACAGAGGAGAAAATAAATAAAAGAAAACAAACAAAACAAACAAAAAAAATAGAAGACCAGAACCCCCCCCCGCTGGGCCATGAGGCCCAGCTAGCTAGCCAGCCAACCGGCCCACCCCGGCCGTGGCCTATATGGCCTGCCTCTCCATTCCCCGAACCCTAGCGCCCCACTCCCTCACGATCCCCACTTCTCCCTCGTCTCCCTCCCAGCGCCGCCACTCGCAACACACACACATACGCATCGGCACAGGGAGAGGAGCGCCCCTGTTCGATCACCTCCCCCCGCACGCTCGTGCCCGATGCAAACCGCCGCCGGCGCCGCCCCTCCCGGACTCCTCCGGGCCCCTCCTCTCCCTCGCACGGCGCTCGCTTGAAGCTGCGTCCTCGCCTCGTCACCGACCCGATGTCGTCGCCCGTCGTCACGCCACCACCGCCCGGAGACCTCGCCGCCTCGACCTCATCTCCGTCGCCGACCCGACCCCGACCTCGTCGTCCCTGTCCTCCCCGAGCCCATTGCCATGACCCTGCAACCCTTTGTGAGGACCCCCCTCCTTCTCCTCTTCCCCGCGCTCCAGCAGCGCACCTGCACGCCCGCGTCGTCCGCGCCGGCGCATGGCTCCCTGCCATGCTCCGACCCCCTCCCATCGCCGTCGTTCTCCGCCCGCGCCTGCCCCGTCCGGCCTCAAGACGCGCCCCGCCCGCGCTCACCGTGGCCTCGCCCCGCACCGTTGCCTCACTCCCGCGCCGGTTCCCTCTCCCCTCTGTCCCCGCGCGAGCACCACCGCTCCTCGCTCGCCCCGTCGACGGCGCCCTCGCCTCCGTCCCCCTGCTCCCCCGACAGCGCCGGCCCCGAGCGCTCCTCCCCGCGGTCGCCTCTCCACAGGCCACGGCCGGCGCGCCCCGCTCCGGCCATGACCTCGCCGTGGTCACCGCTTCCCAGATCCGGCCCCTGCCGGGTCCACCCATCTGGGCTGCGCTCGTTAACCCGTTAGCCCACACCCGCTTTTGGCCCTTGTGAGCCTATGACAGGGGGCCCCACGCCCAGAACGGTTTTATAAAAAAAAGAATTAAAAAAATATATATTAAATAAATAAATAATAATTAAATTAATTAATTAATTAAGGAATTAATTAAGTTAATTAATCATAATTAGATTAACCTAATTAACTAATTAGTTTAATTAAACAGTAATTAGATTAGCTAAACATTAATTAGACTAAACAGTCAATGACGAACGGGACCCACCTGTCAGGTTGACCAAGTCAACCCTGTTGACTGCTGACGTCAGCATGACATCATGCTGACGTCATAAATTCATTTTCGAATTAAATAATTAATTAGTTAAATTTCAGAAATTAATAAAATCTTTAGAAAATTATATCTTTTAATCCGTAACTCGGATTAAAATATTTTCAACATGAAAGTTGATCAGAACGACGAGACGATTCCGGATACGCAGCCCGTTCGTCCACCACACACCCCTAACATATCAAACTCGCAACTTTCCCCCTCCGGCTCCTCTGCCCGAAAACACGGAACCCCGGGGATACTTTCCCGGATGTTTTTCCCCCTTCACCGGTATCACCTACTACCGCGTTAGGGCACACCGAACACCGCGTATTGCCTTGTTATATTTTGTGATGCTTTGTTTGCTCTGTATTCATTATTTCTTCCCCCTCTTCTCTCCGGTAGACTACGAGACCGACGCTGCTGCTGACCAGTTCGACTACGGAGTTGACGACCCCTCTCTCTTGCCAGAGCAACCAGGCAAGCCCCCCCCTTTGATCACCAGATATCGCCTACTCTTCTCTATACTGCTTGCATTAGAGTAGTGTAGCATGTTACTGCTTTCCGTTAATCCTATTCTGATGCATAGCCTGTCATTGCTGCTACAGTCATTGATACCTTACCCGCAATCCTAAATGCTTAGTATAGGATGCTAGTGTTCCATCAGTGGCCCTACACTCTTGTCCGTCTGCCATGCTATACTACTGGGCTGTGATCACTTCGGGAGGTGATCACAGGCATATACTATATTCTTTACACTGTTACATTACCTGTGATACTGTTCGGAGTTGGGGGCTGAAGGGGCAGGTGGCTCCATCCCGGTAGAGGTGGGCCTGGGTTCCCGACGGCCCCCGACTGTTACTTGGTGGCGGAGCGACAGGGCAGGTTGAGACCACCTAGGAGACAGGTGGGCCTGGCCTTGTTCGGCATTCGCGGATACTTAACACGCTTAACGAGATCTTGGTATTTGATCTGAGTCTGGCTACTGGCCTATACGCACTAACCATCTACGCGGGAGTAGTTATGGGTATCCCGGCGTCGTGGTATCAGCCGAAGCACTTCAGACGTCAGCGACGGAGCGGCGCGCGCCGGATTGGAACGTAAGCCTGCTCTTGTATTAAGGGGGCTAGTTCTGCTTCCGGCCGCCCTCGCAACGTGCAGGTGTGCTATGGGCGATGGGCCCAGACCCCTGTGCGCTTAGGTTTAGACCGGCGTGCTGGCCTCTCTGTTTTGCCTAGGTGGGGCTGCGACGTGTTGATCTTCCGCGGCCGGGCATGACCCAGGAAAGTGTGTCCGGCCAAATGGGATCAAGCGTGTTGGGTTATGTGGTGCACCCCTGCAGGGAAGTTAATCTATTCGAATAGCCGTGATCTTCGGTAACAGGACGACTTGGAGTTGTACCTTGACCTTATGACAACTAGAACCGGATACTTAATTAAAACACACCCTTCCAAGTTCCACAGACAACCCGGTGATCGCTTTTCTACAGGGCGACGAGGAGAGGATCGCCGGGTAGGATTATGCTATGCGATGCGACTGGAGATGCGCTTGGAGATGCTACCTGGATATGCTACTTGGAGATGCTACTTGGAGGACTTCAATCTACTCTCTTTTACATGCTGCAAGACGGAGGCTGCCAGAAGCGTAGTCTTCGACAGGATTAGCTATCCCCCTCTTATTCTGGCATTCTGCAGTTCAGTCCACTGATATGGCCTCTTTACACATATACCCATGCATATGTAGTGTAGCTCCTTGCTTGCGAGTACTTTGGATGAGTACTCACGGTTGCTTTCTCCCCCCTTTTTCCCCTTTCCTTTCTTTCTGGTTGTCGCAACCAGATGCTAGAGTCCAGGAGCCAGGAGCCAGCGTCGACGACGACTACTACATTGGAGGTGCCTACTACTACGTGCAGGCTGACGACGACGACCAGGAGTAGTTAGGAGGATCCCAGGCAGGAGGCCTGCGCCTCTTTCCATCTGTATCCCAGTTTGTGCTAGTCATCTTATGGCAACTTGTTTAACTTATGTCTGTACTCAGATATTGTTGCTTCCGCTGACTCGTCTATGATCGAGCACTTGTATTCGAGCCCTCGAGGCCCCTGGCTTGTATTATGATGCTTGTATGACTTATTTTATTTGTAGAGTTGTGTTGTGATATCTTCCCGTGAGTCCCTGATCTTGATCGTACACATTTGCGTGCATGATTAGTGTACGATTGAATCGGGGGCGTTACAAGTTGGTATCAGAGCCGACTGCCTGTAGGAATCCCCCTTTCCAACTCCTTGGCCGAAGTCGAGTCTAGTCATTGAAAAACTTTTACTAACATGGCTGTGTGGCCCATGGGCCCACGTCGCCATCGGGAGGTATTAGGATCTTTTATTCCTCGACCTTTACTCTGGGATTCTGAACCCTCTTCTATTCGGGTTAAACGATTTTTACTAAAAACTAACTTTAGGTTCTCGAAAATACTTTCTCCCGGAGAGCCCCTTCAGTCCAGATGGTCACCGACTGCACCAGAAGATTTCGGAGATACTCTTTGATATTCTCTCGAGACTTTGTGCCCATCACTTTTGCTATTCCCGACCACCGATAAATCCTTATGGATAACTACTTACACTTGCCATTCTTACGATCATTCCCCATTGTTCTTGTTATTACAAGATACCCGAAGTTTTCTCTATTGTTCCGAGAATACTTCGTGCCTACTGCCTAGCAGTTCTTTGCCACATGAATACCCCTTCAAATAAATCGCCGCACTTGTCAAGTATCCGCTCATCCCCAGTTGTTCATGAGTTTCACAAAAGTCTTCAAAATACTATTCGATCTTCCGAAAATCCTCTGGAGCCTTTGGCTCTTGAAATTCTTGTTTGCTCGCATTATGGTTAATCCCATAAGTCTCGTAGTCTTAATGACATTCCTTGTCATTATCATTTTGAGTCTGTTGACTCAATATGTTTGCGAATGCACGCAATCATCATTGATCCTTATAAATTACTTCTCCAGCTAAGCTGCCATTCTTTTAACTGGAATTGGTTCTCGACCAATCCAATTGTCATTGATTGTACCCTAAGGCTATTCAACTTATCCATCCCTACTCAAAGCATTGCTTCTGATCCCTTGATTTGGAAATCATAATTCCTTTGCATTTGACAATTGAGTTAGTCAGTTGTTTCTATAATCTGATCTCCTTGCAATCTTCTTCCTCTAGTTGAGTACCGATGCTCACGTCAGATCCCTTGTGGACCACCAGATCCTTTGTTGGATTTTATCTGACAACGCCCTTCATATTCAATAACCTTGTGAGCCTTTCCTCTGATACATAATGCCTTTGGTAAATTGTATCCTCTGCTTTCTCAACCATGCTCTGCCTTTGAGCTTGAGTTAATTACTTCTGAAGATTTGGTATATGATTCTAAGATGCCCCAATGGGTTGAACCTATGCCTTCCTTAATAGGTGTGAACTCGAAAGTTTTCACGAGTCGTACTCTTCTGGTATTTTGCCAGATAAAATTTCAAAACTACAACTTCATTGAGCGCGAGAAGTGAATGAAAGGTTGTGCATTGGAGAAGTGGGAGTCGACCTTGAACTTGTGTTCATGCCCATGGACACGATGTAGATCTTATCATTAAAGCTTCTCTTAAATGAATTATTCCTTGGTATAAGTTCATCTTATATCTAGGATCTGGCCTTCTGCAATCGTGGTTCCGACCATGATTGTTCTTCTTTGATCTCTTTTCTCGGACAAGTTAAAACAATTGTCTTCTATGGATCAATACACCAGTCCAACCTTTACTTTGATCTGTCGTCGAGTATTACCCCCCTGGTATCTCGAGATTATCATGGAACTGCATAACTTTTTATGAGTTCTTCATCAAGTGCTACCTTCCCACCGATTCCAATTTTTCGTGGGCTCTGAGTTATTGAACACTCAAAGACACCGATAACTGAACCGAGTCCGCTTTTCGGTTCAACAACTCTTCAGTAAGCTTCTATAAGTACGAGTTTGTACCCGATCACGCCATTCCTAGCCTGTTTGGCTATATCATTGTCGTGACGATTCTAACTGTGCTACCTGGTCCTTATTCTCGGAGCACCAATTTTCGACGATGAACTAACCTTATGTCGATCCTCATCGTCATATCATTTCGCCTTGAACAACAAGCTTGGTTTCGAGTTTGTGTCGTACCCTTGGTTCCAATAACCTTTCACTTCATCATTACTTTGACTTGATGTCGTCGCCGATCGATTACATCTTCATGAACTCTCGCGACAAAGGTGTCGTGATCGTCAACATTCTGAGCTCATCCAGGATATCAATTGGATTCATGATGAGAAATACCATCCTTGCCTCGATG
>NC_041383.1:279425664-279427234 GCF_002162155.2 Triticum dicoccoides
TTATAGATTCCTTTTCAGCAAGGTTATCCATTCATCCATGAGGAAATTGTAAGACTTATTCTACAAGTTATTCTTGATGGATCCTTCGTGTTTCCAAAGTCTGATCTTCACCTGAAGACCATGTCACTGCTATCTCGAAGCATGTCAATGGTACTCCGATTTTCAACAGGCATGTTTGAAGCACGATGCTATATTTTAATTATCAATTATCCTAACACCGTTGTATGAGTAATATCATGAGATTCCTCCCCCCTTACCTAAATGGTTTTCTACTTTATATCCTGTCATGGATATCTTGCTCTGCTTGTCCTTGGGAAGGATATACCCTCGAAATATGTGTTTAAACATATTTTCCATTCCATTGTTCTATTTGATCTGATGATCACCTTTTCCTTTCCATTGTTTTGTTTAACCTTTCTTGTGGTCTATATGATCTAAGCAGTAATGTTCTCCTGCTTATGTAAACACCTCGGTGTACAGCTCTGTCAGCAAGACCCTGTTACTATTGTTGAAAACATTCCGGTAACCACCGATGGACGAGAACTTTGCCTATTGGCCCGCCTCGTTCAACGAGCAGGAAAATGGTTCTCTTCGTCCCTCGCCCTTGGTATCGATGTTGTTGCCGACATATCTGATAGGCTACCCTTTGACACACCTTACTATCATGACCGTGCAAAATGTCGGCCCCCTTCCTACTTTCAACCACATGGTGGGCCCATAACCCACAGTTCCACAGGATCGAAACCTGACTCTCCTGCACCCCTGTTACTAAAGCTAATCCTCATGCTTGGCTTCGTATGAAAGATCACGAGCCACCTTCCTAGTGATCTATTCTGGTATCAGACGCAATGCTTATTCCCGTTGCTCTGAACCCCTTTCACGCCTTGTAACAGGCATCGAACGATTGCCTACCCGCTTGGAACTTCTCGTGGTACTTACTTACTTTGCTCTCGATAATTCGTTAAGTTTCAATTCGAGAGTTACTTTCCGCCACCTTCCCCAATCTTATCGACCAGATAGTTAACCTTGCAGAGGTTCGTTCTCCCTGTATGCCCACCCTTTATTCCTTCGTAAGTACGATGGAGTTCCGGAAGAAAGGACGCCGACTTCATCTTGATGTCCTAAAGCAGCGAAATGAAGACATCAATGTATTGGACCGGCCTCTTCGAGAAGAGCAAGCCAGGATGAGAAGACCCGCTAGATTCGTTACCAAACTTCCCCCCTTACACCCCTCTTAAATCTCGGGACGAGATTTCTTGTAGTGGAGGAGAATTGTGACGCCCGGGTAATTAAGCTACAGTGATCCTCTGCTAGTGATGCCACGTCACCTCGATTATAGTTGCTAATCTCGAGTTAATTCGAAACCAATTCAAATTCAAATTTAAAATTTGGTAAATAATAAAAGTTTTCAAACATTAAAATAAAATTGTTCGGTTTGTACTAGATATTACATAGATAATTATGGTGTAGAAGACACAGTTTTATAAGATGCATAAATATTTTAAATTGAATTAAAACAGAGGAGAAAATAAATAAAAGAAAACAAACAAAAAAAAATAGAAGACCAGAA
>NC_041383.1:279428655-279438547 GCF_002162155.2 Triticum dicoccoides
CGCCCCGGCCCTTCCCCCTCGCCCCAGTACTTCGTCGATGCTCACCGAGGCCCCGGCTGGCCGCGCTTGGAGCCGGCGCCCGCGCTCACCCCCGCTCTCCCCTGCCGCACTACCGCCGCCGCATCCCTCCTCCACTGGTCCATCCGGCGGCTCCCCTCGTCGCCGGCGACCACGCCCCGGGCGGCGCCCGGCGCCAGCGTCCCGCCTTGCTTGGGTTCGCCCCCTCCTCGGGTACGGGCGCCCACTTCCACGCCCCTGTGCCCGTTCGCCCGTCGCCAGATAGGCTCTATGGGCCACTGCCCAGTGGTGCCCACGCCCCCCTTTTCTGAAAAAAAGGGGTTAAAAAAATAAT
Organism: Triticum dicoccoides; assembly: GCF_002162155.2. Taxonomy (NCBI): domain Eukaryota; kingdom Viridiplantae; phylum Streptophyta; class Magnoliopsida; order Poales; family Poaceae; genus Triticum; species Triticum dicoccoides. The sequence goes on from NC_041383.1 coordinate 279,429,008, forward strand.
ATTAACAATTAATTAATTAATTAATCAATTAGTTAAATATTTAATTAACTTAATTAATTAATCTTAGTTAACCTAATGAAGTAGAATAGTTATTTTAAAACTGCAGTTAGCTAGATGAGCCAATGACAAGTGGGACCCAAACCCTATTGACCTTTTGACCGGTCAAATGTTAACTGGGTCAACTCTGCTGACTGGAACCTCCCTGGCCCGCTGTCAGCCATACGAGCACTCCGGCTGGGTACACTTTTGGGTGTATCTAGCAATTAACCATTTTATTTTCGAATTAAGAATAATCCCGGAAATTGCTTAAATCTTTGGAAAATCATATAAAATAATCCGTAACTCGGATGAAAATGTTTGTACATGAAAGTTGCTCAGAACGACGAGACGATTCCGGATACGCAACCCGTTCGTCCGCCACACTCCCCTAACCTATCGAACTCGCAACTTTCCCCCTCCAACTCCTCTGCCCGAAAACACGAAACACCGGGAATACTTTCCCGGGGGTTTTCCCCCCTTCACCGGTATCACCTACTACCGCGTTAGGGCACACCGAACACCGCGTATTGCCTTGATATATTTTGTGGTGCTTTGTTTGCTCTGTATTCATTATTTCTTCCCCCTCTTCTCTCCGGTAGACTACGAGATCGACGCTGCTGCTGACCAGTTCGACTACGGAGTTGACGACCCCTCTCTCTTGCCAGAGCAACCAGGCAAGCCCCCCCCTTTGATCACCAGATATCGCCTACTCTTCTCTATACTGCTTGCATTAGAGTAGTGTAGCATGTTACTGCTTTCCGTTAATCCTATTCTGATGCATAGCCTGTCATTGCTGCTACAGTCATTGATACCTTACCCGCAATCCTAAATGCTTAGTATAGGATGCTAGTGTTCCATCAGTGGCCCTACACTCTTGTCCGTCTGCCATGCTATACTACTGGGCTGTGATCACTTCGGGAGGTGATCACAGGCATATACTATATTCTTTACACTGTTACATTACCTGTGATACTGTTCGGAGTTGGGGCTGAAGGGGCAGGTGGCTCCATCCCGGTAGAGGTGGGCCTGGGTTCCCGACGGCCCCCGACTGTTACTTGGTGGCGGAGCGACAGGGCAGGTTGAGACCACCTAGGAGACAGGTGGGCCTGGCCTTGTTCGGCATTCGCGGATACTTAACACGCTTAACGAGATCTTGGTATTTGATCTGAGTCTGGCTACTGGCCTATACGCACTAACCATCTACGCGGGAGTAGTTATGGGTATCCCGGCGTCGTGGTATCAGCCGAAGCACTTCAGACGTCAGCGATGGAGCGGCGCGCGCCGGATTGGAACGTAAGCCTGCTCTTGTATTAAGGGGGCTAGTTCTGCTTCCGGCCGCCCTCGCAACGTGCAGGTGTGCTATGGGCGATGGGCCCAGACCCCTGTGCGCTTAGGTTTAGACCGGCGTGCTGGCCTCTCTGTTTTGCCTAGGTGGGGCTGCGACGTGTTGATCTTCCGCGGCCGGGCATGACCCAGGAAAGTGTGTCCGGCCAAATGGGATCAAGCGTGTTGGGTTATGTGGTGCACCCCTGCAGGGAAGTTAATCTATTCGAATAGCCGTGATCTTCGGTAACAGGACGACTTGGAGTTGTACCTTGACCTTATGACAACTAGAACCGGATACTTAATTAAAACACACCCTTCCAAGTTCCACAGACAACCCGGTGATCGCTTTTCTACAGGGCGACGAGGAAAGGATCGCCGGGTAGGATTATGCTATGCGATGCGACTGGAGATGCGCTTGGAGATGCTACCTGGATATGCTACTTGGAGATGCTACTTGGAGGACTTCAATCTACTCTCTTTTACATGCTGCAAGACGGAGGCTGCCAGAAGCGTAGTCTTCGACAGGATTAGCTATCCCCCTCTTATTCTGGCATTCTGCAGTTCAGTCCACTGATATGGCCTCTTTACACATATACCCATGCATATGTAGTGTAGCTCCTTGCTTGCGAGTACTTTGGATGAGTACTCACGGTTGCTTTCTCCCCCCTTTTTCCCCTTTCCTTTCTTTCTGGTTGTCGCAACCAGATGCTAGAGTCCAGGAGCCAGGAGCCAGCGTCGACGAGACTACTACATTGGAGGTGCCTACTACTACGTGCAGGCTGACGACGACGACCAGAAGTAGTTAGGAGGATCCCAGGCAGGAGGCCTGCGCCTCTTTCGATCTGTATCCCAGTTTGTGCTAGTCATCTTATGGCAACTTGTTTAACTTATGTCTGTACTCAGATATTGTTGCTTCCGCTGACTCGTCTATGATCGAGCACTTGTATTCGAGCCTTCGAGGCCCCTGGCTTGTATTATGATGCTTGTATGACTTATTTTATTTGTAGAGTTGTGTTGTGATATCTTCCCGTGAGTCCCTGATCTTGATCGTACACATTTGCGTGCATGATTAGTGTACGATTGAATCGGGGGCGTTACACCATGCCGTCAGGAGCATAGTACCCCGGCGGGAGATGCATGTAAACCTCCTCACGCAGCTCTCCATTTAGAAAGGCGTTCTGGACATCAAGTTGAGAGATAGACCACTGACGAACAGAAGCCACGGCAAGAAGAGTGCGAACAGTGGTCATGTGAGCAACAGGAGCGAATGTCTCGTCATAGTCGCGTCCCTGCTCCTGCTGAAAACCACGGGCCACAAGACGAGCTTTGTAGCGCTGAAGAGAACCATCGGAGCGGGTCTTAATCTTGTAGACCCACTTGTAGGTGATGGGACGAACACCAGAAGGGAGGGAAACCAGATCCCATGTGCCAGAGCGCTCAAGAGCAGCAAGCTCTTCGGCCATCGCAAGCTGCCATTCAGGCTGAGTCATGGCAGTCCAATAGGAGGTGGGCTCAGCAAGAACAGAGAGACCATACCAATCAGGAGAGTAGCGATCAGGCGGAGGACGAGGCCGGGCACGAAGGTTGTGAACCGGGGTAGGCATGAACAGAGGCTCACCAGAGGTGGAAGGCGCGTCAGACACGTCAGGAGAAGCATCCTCAATACGAGGGCGGCGAGTATAGTGGAGAGGAAACGGTGATAGAGGGCGATGGACTGGAGAGGATGGGGGAGAGGTGGAGGAGGAGGATGGAGAAGACGGGGTTGGTGGTGAAGGAGAAGGAAGGAGAGGTGCCGGAGGAAGAGGTGACACATGAGGCACATAGCAGGGTGTATCGGGAAGGAGAAGGAAAGAAAGGTCGTCCACAGAGAAGCTCGAGGAAGAAGAACGTGGGTAGTAAGAACGAGACTCATCAAAAGTCACATCACGCGAGATGCGCAAGCGACGACCCACGGGATCCCAACATCGATAGCCCTTGTGCTCATCACTATAGCCAAGGAAAACACACTCAACCGATTGAGCAGTCAGTTTGGTGCGTTCTCGGGGAGCAAGAAGAACATAACAGACGCATCCAAACATACGAAGAGCTGAGTAGTCTGGGGAGCGACCAGTGAGACACTCCATAGGAATGCCACCCTGCAGAGCAGTTGATGGCTGAATGTTGATGAGATAGGTGGATGCGGAAACAGCCTCAGCCCAAAAATAGGGTGGAAGGGAAGCAGCAATCATCAGCGCACGAGCCGTCTCAAGCAAATGACGATGCTTTCGCTCGGCAACACCATTCTGAGCATGAGCCCTAGGACAGGAGAACTGAGCAAGAGTTCCCTGGTCCGCGAGAAAACCACGCAACAGCTGAGAGATATACTCTCCAGCGGAGTCAGCACGAAAAGTACGAATGGGCGTGGCAAACTGGGTGCGAACCATGGCAGCAAAACGTTTGTATATGGAGAGAACCTCGCTACGAGATTTCATAAAGTAAAGCCAAGTGTAGCGAGAGAAATCATCAATAAATAAAACGTAGTAGCGATGACCACCTTTCGAATCAAAGGGAGCAGGACCCCAGACATCAGAATGAACTAAGTCAAAAGGACGCTGAGATATAGACTCACTGGTAGGATAAGGTAACTGAGTCTGTTTGCCAAGTCTGCAACCATTACAATATAAGGAGACATCTCCAGATACGGACCCTAAGAGGCCCTGACGCACTAAGGAAGATAGGCGAGAGCCATAGATGTGACCAAGTCGATGATGCCACTGCTGGAAAGACGCAGACGAAGAGGCAGCAAGAGCATGAGAGCTGGCAGAAGTGGTGGCAGCGGAAGGAACACAAAGCCAGTCAATCTCCCAAAGGCCCACTGACTCACGGCACCGGGGGCCAGCACCAACCAAAGCTTTGGTGCGACGATCCTGAATGGAGCAAGAGTCGGTATCAAGAATGACCCGACAACCAGAATCAGTAAGTTGGGCAGCGGAAAAAAGATTCATGGTAAGGCGAGGAACATGTGAATCACTCGGAACAGAAAAAGATGGAGTGGAAAGAATACCACGACTAGCAACAGGAAGAGATGTGCCATCGGCAGTAATAACATTAACAGGCGAATCAAGAGGTCGGAGAGAAGACAACGCAGAAGAATCAGCAGACATATGAAAAGAGGCTCCAGAATCCAGAACCCACGAAGATGTACCTGACTGTGTAGAAGCCTGTGATGGTGAGGAAGAGGGTGCAGTCACAGCAGCAGCAGAGCCAGTCGACGAGGAGCCTGAGGAAGCAAGAAGACGCTTGAGGCGAGCAATGTCCTGGTCAGTGAGTGACGGAGTCGAGGAAGACACAGGAGGTCCACTGGAGGAGGAGCGCCTCTGGTCTCGCTTCTTTTGACGACAATCAGACTCTGGGTGACCTTGCCGGGAGCAGTAACCACAGACGGTGTCACGGCGCGACGTGCCCTTCTCAGCATAAGAAGGACGGCTCCCCCCCTGGAGGAGTAGGCAGGAACGGCGGAGCAGTGATGCGAGCAGACGACACAGGAGCCCGGGCAGCCAACACTGACGGAACCAGAAGCAACCCAGCAGAGCGAAGGCGTTTCTCCTCAGCACGAAGCTCGGCAAGCACCTCCGAGATAGGAACACGACCACGAGCAAGCAGGTGAGCACGCCTGGGCTCAAACTCAGAGCGGAGACGAGATAAGAACTCATGAACCCTCTGAAACTCCAAGTCAGACCGCGTAGTCTGACAACAACGGCAAGTGCCACAAACAACTGTCCGCAGTGAGTCAAGCTGACGCCAGATGGCAGAGCACTGTGAATAGAACTCATCAACAGATGAGTCACCCTGCTGAAGAGCATGCTCCTGACGCACCACAGAGAGGTATAAAGCATCGCCAGAGGGCTGATAGCGCTGACAAAGATAGGACCACATCGCTGCAACAGTGCCAAGGGCCATGAACTCGGAAGCAAACTAAGGGAGGACACTGGCAGTGAGAATAGCAGCAGCTCGAGCATCATCATTGCACCACTAAGTGTAAGCAGACAGATCATCCCGGTAGACAGAAAGAGCATCAGAGTAAGCAGATACCTGCTGATCATATGCATCAACTGCAGCAGCATCAAGAGCCTTGGCTGCATCCCGATCAGCCTGAGAAGCATCAGCAGCAAGTACCGGCGGTACTGGCGGAACAGGCACCACCGGAGCAACAGGGCACGGCGGACAGTGTACCTCGCCAGAGAGAACACCCCACAGCAGAAGACCGCGCATATGAATACGCATGAAACCGGCGAACTCAGCATAGTTGGTGCCATCAAAGATCACCGAGCAGCGAGGAACAACCACATAGCCCAAGGATGACATACTAAGGTATCCCTTGGTGCTGATTCTGCCTTTTTTTTGGAAGTCAACGAAGGCCCGATCTGGATCGGGCAGAGATGCTCACGAGGCCAGAAACCGAGCGGGGAAGAGATGCTCACGAGGGGGGGATCGAGCAGGCGAACAAGGCCCGATCTGCAGCAGCACTCGAGGGCCGAAATGGATCAGGGCAGCAGCGAAGCAGCAGTGCCCGAGACCCGATCCAGAGCGGGAGCCAACGGCGCTCGAGGACAGCAGTGCCCGCTGGAGCAGGGGCGGCCGGGGAGAAGACACGGGGGCCAAGTGAAGCAGCAGCACAACAGCAGGCCGAGCGAAGCAGCAGGCCCGACAGGGCAGCGGCCAGGCGGAGGAGGCGACGGGGCCGGGCAGCGGAGCAGACCGGGGTGGCCGGAGTCGCAGTGAGGAGGACTGGGGCGGCCAGATCCGCAGCGAGGACAGCCGGGGCGGCCAGATCAGCGGCGAGAAGGGCCGGACGGGGTGGATTGGGGGAGGAGCTAGCACAGAGTTGCAGCGTGCGAGAGAGAGAGAGGAACCTAACATCTGATACCATGTTGGATAAACAACAACTACTTTTCCTGAGGGCCAAAGGCCATTACATATACATGTGTGACAAAGTGCAGAAAACCCCTTATACAACGGGGATATACCGAAAAGGGACTATACACATCTAACAGAAACCAGCCGGCTTCATTCCAAAAGCAGTCTGGAGTTTGTTTTTGGCAAAAGCAATCTGGGAACATGGTGTTGCTACTTGTCGGTTGTGAACCCGTTTAAAAATAAACTTATGGGTTGTGAATGCCCTACCACTGCAGAATTGATGCCAGGACAGTTAAGACTGCTGTTTGTAGCCGCAAGATCTGGAGTGAGGGCTTTTGGTGGCCGAGCATCAGGTAGGCCGGTATCCTGGCTGTTGGAATGGGCTTTGAGATCTGGAATCTGTCAGCCTGTTGGCAGGCTCGTGTCGGCTCGTGTAAGCCTATGCATCCATATACGGTCTGGGATACAGCCCGCGCGTACATGTTTGGCCCATCAGCCTGCTCGTGTCCTCTCTGCTCAACCTATGACGCTCTTTCTCTGTCGTTCTCGTTCCTGTTCCGTCGCCCAGCCATCCCCCTCCCTCTCTCTTTCTCATCTGTGCGTAGTTCCCGCGGTGGTGGTCGTCGGCGACCACGCTCCCCTTCAGCCGTGGCCAGGAGACCGGGTGCAGCCCCACCCTCCCTCGGCTCCTGCGACCGAAGCGCCGGCCCGAGCGCTCGTCCTCTTCCACTCTGACTGCCAAATCACCCGGATCCCGCGTCCTCTTCCACTCCGGCGACCGGATCCCCTCGAGTTTGCGGAACACCGGATCTGTCCAGGGCGAGGTCCTTGTCCACGGATCCGGCCGGGAGAAATCATTTTCTTCATTGTTTTCGTCGGTGAGGCTGGATCACACCTCATGTACTTAAGCTTTTATCTTAGATGGGTTTCATCTGTTCTAGATTTGCACGTTTCTTGGCAATTTCAAGTTTGTTCCTTATATTCCTTTGGTACGGCTGATTTGGCTGCATGGCTCGATCCAGATGTATACCATTTGTGTTGATAATCTAGAATAGAGTGCTCTCTGATGCTTGTACTTTTGTACAGATGTGATTTCCTTTTGTTTGCTTGTAATCCCCTTCGTTTGAACTGGATAGGTCTCTCCTCATCCTGTTGCTGCCTAGATCCGAATTTACTGTGATGTTTTTAGACAATATATGTGACGGATAATCATGAGAGAAAATGTTATCCTTACCCATGCGTATGTGCCACATTGGCTTAATTTTTTCCAACCTGTGTTCTTTGCGGTGCTAATTCATAAAGTCCCAACTTTTTGCACTGACCATTCTCATGTAAAGAAAAACCTAAATTGCTCCTTTGCTTGGTTTCTGATGGATAGTATCTATGGGTTAGATGTGCAGAAAACAATGATGATGCACTTGTGGTTCCTGATCAGCACCATGCTGATATGGTCTGTGATCTCAACCTTGAAGTAGAAGGTGTTTAATCTGAAGCATTTTCCTATTTCTGCAATCTTGTAGTATTGCCTTCTTGCCAACTCACATGTGCCATGGATAGATACAAGTGCCCTTCCCCAATGTGCAGAATTGGCGGTTGTTAACATCTTTGTTATGCCTAGCATCAGAAATTTTTGTTAGACATTTTTAACATATATCTTCTGTGTTTTTTTGCCAACTCTTTCTAATCCATATTCCCTTCAAATTCCGCAGATTTGTCTTAGGTTCAGTTCAACTAAGAATGCAAGGTGACAAAATGCGACAAATGGTTGAAAAAATGTGCAGTTCTGCCCCCAGAGAAAAAGATGCCATCCAACAATATGCATAGTTGGGTTCCTTGGAAACATCACCCTTGAACTTTCTGACAGCTTGGAACAGATGCTTCCACACATAACCTCCCTAGTTCGATTCTTTCATTTTGCCTATGTTGTTTTAGTGCTTCCAAGAATATGTGTACTGTAGTCATGCCTGGCAGTGGGAGCAAGCACGTGGCCCATCACAAAAATTGCAAAAATGCAATATGCATCTGGTGCCTTCAGATTGTGTGTTTCTTTATCACTGAGACAAATAAGCATCTTGATCGATCTTGATATAACTAGTTTCCTCATCAGGTGAGGAATTCTTCAGCTTTTACTTCTTGATTTAGCTGGTTGATGATGTTTTCATGGCTAATGGTGCTTTTTTCTGTTGTTAAAAAATGCAAATGATTAGGTTCTATTGATTGGTCCTACGAATGCAAATGATTAGGCATAACAGAGTATGTTGGAAATTTGTCTACCCTGTGTGTGATAATCTGTTGATTGCTCCTACCAATCCTAGTTAAGTTCAGACATGCACCAGTGCAAATGGCATGTGGGACGATCAGAAGATTTGTGTGTTAATGTTGATGCATTAAATGTACAAATCATTTTTATTAACATGGTAATAGTTTTTCAGCTACTATCTTGCAGGGTCAGGTCTGTTTACCCACTAGTTTATGCAACATTCACAAAAATCTTAATTAGGTTGCTAAGACTGTCAGATTGCCGGTGGTTAGACAAAATTCAGTGCTCCTGACTCGGTCATTATTGTTATGCGCAACTTGGCATTTGCCCCTGATCCTGTAAATTAGTTTTACAGCCTCAAAATCGACATCATCTTGGTGAGCAGCTGTTTAGGCGGCCTAGTGATTTGGTTATTTATTAATTATTACTAGATCCGTGTCTGCTGGACATAGTTAAGCCACGTGTGCAATAACCGAGCTGGTGGCCGGGCGTGCCTGCCGGGATTCCTTCGATGTACTATGTTCAGTATGGAGAGGATGTGGAGTCGAATGGACCTGAGAACAACTACTTAAATGCCTAGATTCTGTACCTACACGTGCTAGCTGGCCTGCCCTCAATACACGCGATGGTGCAGCGATACGAGGGAGCATGAACCAGAAATACCGGGAGGGCACACATCCCTAGCACACTTAAGTGGCCTACCTGATGCTCGGCCTCCATTCGCATTTTCCACAAGATCTGCTACTTCTTCAGACTTGTGCAAGCAGAGACACTGTGCACAAACTGTACTTAGGATTTAAGAGATACAACTGAGTTGCTGCATAGCAAATTGCATTGTGAGGATTTAAGAGATAAACGAGTTTGTGCATAGCAAAAAAAAAAGATGTGTGGCTGCTGGGATTCGAGCCCAGGTCTCCACGGGCCTCCATTCGCATTTTCCACAAGATCTGCTACTTCTTCAGACTTGTGCAAGCAGAGACACTGTGCATAAACTGTACTTAGGATTTAAGAGATACAAC
>NC_041383.1:279438852-279455981 GCF_002162155.2 Triticum dicoccoides
ATACAACTGAGTTGCTGCATAGCAAATTGCATTGTGAGGATTTAAGAGATAAACGAGTTTGTGCATAGCAAAAAAAAAAAAAGATGTGTGGCTGCTGGGATTCGAGCCCAGGTCTCCACGGCCACAACATGGAATTCTCACCACTAAACTACAGCCACATTGATGTACATGGAAGCCTGTAAGTACTTATAACAGCAATTCGAAGATGCTGCTCGCTCGATGAGCTTTTCTCCTCGTGGGCCCCGCCTGCTTCATTCTCCACTTTCCCGACTCCGCCTCCGCCTCCGCCCAAACCCCAGGGAAGGGGAAAGGAGGTGCCCTAACAGCCTCCGGAGGCGGAGGCAAGCGGCGCGTCACCTACCGCCCCTCGCCGGCGAGCAGGTACTCTCCGACTCCCCGTCATTCTCAACATCCCTATCACTATCGGGCTCGGCTAGACGGAGCCCTCGTTCTTAGATCCATCGATGTCACTTCTCCGTAATCTCATCCTTGGGTGTTCGTGGTAAGGGGGCTTCGTGAATCGTGACTGGAATGCTATGCAAAAAAGTAGGCAGCGTAGGTTTAATGCATTGTGTAGTTGTTCCATGCATGCGTGTTCCCTGGTGGCAACTGAACTGATTGCGCCGCCTGACTTACCATTTGCCAAAGTAGTGGTGATTGCTGCGTTCGCCGCGGGTCCGCCTTGCGGTTTGTTCGAATCATTCAGCGTGTGGTGGTGAGAACAAGAGTAGCGTGTGGGTTTGGTTGGTTCTTCCGCTGACATACCTGATTCTTGTGACTTCCCATGGTAGACGCATGGACTGTTCTGCACTCTGTCGCTGCATTGCAAAAGACCTCATTTTAGATGGTTGAGTGCCTTTCTTTTCCGGAGTTGCCATTTTACTTGGATTAACAAGGCATTGATGGATGCAAAATAAATAAATCACACAGCTTTCCGCATACCGATGGATATTATGGATATTGTTTCATTTTCCCATTCGTTTCAATTGCGACCCAGCTTTGAACGGATTAGTTGTACATCTTACAGTACATAAAAGATCAACTGTGATGGAATAAGTTGAATTTGGTTCTGAGGTTCCAGTTCATCGACAAACAATTACATGGCGGGATGGAGCCCAAGGGGCGAGAGAGCTGAGGTTCATCTCGCGGATTGAATAATGCTGATATCTGCTAGCGCCTTGGAGGATAGCGTTCTACGTTTAGGGCAAGATCTGCATGTATGGACCTAACTTCAAGCTAACCAAGTTCTGTTCTTAGTCAAATTAAATATGGCAATCAAGTCAAATATTTCATATTTTGAATTTCCAACACTCTATTTAGTGGTAGTTTGCAGGTGCAGTGCTGCACAAACTAGTTATTTGGGGTAAGGCCACCACCTACCACAACGCCAAACGGAGCATTTACTCCCCTAGTTCAATATGAGAAGAGTACATAACACAAATCATGCAGCCAGATTTAATTTAATTTTGAGGACAAGATTGTACTAACTTCTAAAGTGTAATAATTCTGGATCAGTCTTAAATCTTAATTATGATAAATTTTCTTTTGGATGGGTGAATCTTGCTGTCTTACATGTGTTTCATCTCGAGCTATTGCGATGATTGCACACAGCACAGTCACCCTGCATGATTTGCTGATCCGGCAGGTTTTCACGGCACTTATTAATGTAAGGCTTTTCTAGGAAAAACTTATATTTGACAAAACAGAATCAGTCTGTTTATTGTTTGCCATGTTGTGCCCATTTGCTGGATCTGCCATGAGAACATTGAAAACTCATGCTATATCGCTTCATTAAAAGCTGGATCTACCTAGGTGATAACGTACACACACCAGCAAAGGTTCCATTTTGCGTTTCTCCTTTTGTCACGTGCTTAGACTTTATATTGCATGAAATAGATTGTTATTAGGTCACTTATCCGGTTTCATCAGGATCATGTCCCGCACCCCAAGCTGCCACCCCGAAGAACAATAACCCCCTTGGAGCCTTACTCTTAGAGATGCCGTGATTCTCGTCTCATGACCCTTTTCCTTGGCCTGGTCAAACCCAGGTCCTGGTTACTGTGCTTTACACAACGATTTATCATCAGAGGCTATAGAGCTAACTTGATTGGAGAAATGAATTAGTATTTATGAATATTTACCTTGTGACCATGAGGTCACGGGTTCAAGTCCTGGAAACAGCCTCTTGCAGAAATGCAGGGAAAGGCTGCGTACAAAAGACCCAAAGTGGCCGGACCCTTCCCCTGACCCTGCGCAAGCGGGAGCTACATGCACTGGGCTGCCCCCCAAACTTGGCATGATTTGGTGCCAACTCTTGTACCTGGATCATTTACTACAAAAGGTTGAAGTTATTTCGAGTGTCCCAATAATTGCCCTCTTATTTTGTTTTGTTAGACATCTGTTTGTGGACCTTGAAAAGTTGCAACATACTGGTGGCATCTAAAGATGTATCATGCTCATCTCCACAGCTGATTACTTAAGGGAAAAGCATTATTATTACTCAGACTGACCTCACTGATATTTCTGCCAAAAAAACAGTAAAAACAAATTCTACACCGGCCACTGTTTAGATTTTAGAACAAATAGTGGCCATGGATGGAGCTTTTGTGCATGTGTATGTAATGCACTTTACTTGTGCTTTCCCACTATCCATGAATCATCCTACCACTGGGAGTGGTGGGTAGTCGGCAAATTATAGGGCAGGAAAATGTTCAAAACATACTTTAACTAAAAAATGTATTTCCCATAGACGTTGTCTATCTGAAATTCTGAATTATTGTGTGCTTGACTATATTTATGTTGCACAATCATCCCTTAACTTATCAGACCCTGTGCGTTATTTTACTGCTCAAAATATTCCGTTAGAAATGGTGTGTAATTGAATCTAGTGATTGCTGGGGCATCACTTTCAACAGTTATAAGAAATGGTGTCGCTTGTCATTATTCTGGAACATGCACTCTAGTGTATTGCTTCCAATATGTTGTTTCCTTTTTAGTTTTTTTACACATCATTTGTATCAACTGGATCTGCACAAATAACAACATCCCTGTTCGGTCTACCTTTTTGCTTAACAATAGTGGACGTGGAACATTTACCTTCATTTTTTTACCATGTTTTCCAGGATAAGATGAATCCCACAGCTCATGATCAGACAACACAGCAACAAAAACCAAATGGCCGAAGAGCAGTTGGTAGCTCGCAAACCTGGACAGTACGTGGCTCTTTCCTCCATTTCACTCGGTCGTTGTGAGCAAAAATATGTACTGACAAGCTCTATTTTCTACAGCGGTATGGTGTTCTGCTACCAAGCCAGCAGACACGGAAGCTAAAAGAATGGATTCTAACTGATGAACAACAACAAGTAGTCAATGCTAGTGGTCTTGGACATCTTGCTCTTACGACAGGATTTACCATTGACCGTTCCTTGCTTACAGCCTTCTGTGAGAGATGGAACAACGAAACAAATACTGCACATTTCATGGGATTTGAAATGGCACCGTCTCTCCGTGACGTATCATATATTCTAGGAATCCCAGTGACTGGTCATGTGGTGACGGCAGAACCCATCGGTGATGAAGCTGTGAATCGCATGTGCTTGCATTACTTAGGAGAGAGCCCTGGAAGCGGAGAGCAACTATGTGGATTGATCAGATTAACCTGGTTGTACAGGAAATTCCATCAACTGCCAGAAAACCCCACCATCAATGACATTGCATTCAGCACCCGAGCGTACCTTCTATATTTGGTTGGCTCCACCTTATTTCCCGACACAATGAGGGGATTTGTATCCCCAAGATACCTACCACTTTTGGGGGATTTCAGGAAGATACATGAGTATGCTTGGGGGGCTGCAGCCCTTGCTCATTTGTACAGAGGATTGTCTGTTGCAGTAACACCAAATGCTACTACCCAGTTTCTCGGGAGTGCAACTTTGCTCATGGTATTGTCTCTTGTGTATTTAGTGTTACTAGCAGAATGCCCGTGCGTTACTACTGGCTTAGGAAATATCAAAAGATGATGATGTCTTATGTCTATTGCATGGTTTATGATTAAAAAGGAAGCGTTATATATATAAGGAAAGGTCCTTTGCAAGATTTACAGTGAGATAACATTTAAATTTTAAAACATAGGCGAATGGACATGAGTAATTTGAATGTACAAGATCTTGGATTTGGTAGGAGGGCAACGTCTATGACCACGTTGAAATTGCAATGTGTTCGCTCTCTTCTACTATGCTAAAGAACTGGAAGAATTGATTGGGTAGAGAAATTAAAATAAAGACCATGGTTTTGAATTGGAATCGTACGCATTTATAATCTGTGTTTTTATAAGAGTGTTATGCTCATATTAGGGTAGCAGTGTATATTCTTATCTGGGATGGGATAGGTCTCACAATAGTAACATTTGTTTATTATATCTTTTGGAAGGTTGCTAGTCCCACATATGGGTAGAAGTGCATTTGTTTATTTATATGGTCCCACATGTGAACTCACCATCAACTCCAATCTTTATAAGTAGGAAAGATGTGTGTAGCTTTGTGCCATGTGCCATCTTGATCACTAACTAGAGATTTGCCTTGTTATCTCTGCCATCTTGTTCAATAATTAGAGATTTGCCTTGTTATCTCTAGCTTTGTGCCATCTTGTTCAATAATTAGAGATTTCTCTTGTTATCTCTAGCTTTGTGCCATCTTGTTCACTAATTAGAGATTCCCCTTGTTCCTACAAGGCTTGGATTTACGAGTATATTCCTTTGACTCAACCCCAACAAAAGAATCAGAACACGTTGCTGCCCCGGGCATGCCGATGGAACTTTGGAGGAACAACACGTGGGCAGAGAAAGAAAGTTATGGAATGGAGAAAGGATTTCGAGCAGCTTCAGTTGTCCGATGCAAGTGCAAATTACCTATTTTATAATTTATTCCTACAAATGAACTGCTGTTGAATTAATTTCTTAATCATTTCTTCAGGTCAACTGGAATCCTTACAAGGACATAAATCCAGCGATTGTTCCAGGATATTGCATCGCAGCAGATAACATTTGCCACTCTCGGACATGGCTAATCAGCTTTAACATAAAAGAGGTGTATGTACCTGACCGGTTCAATAGGCAGTTTGGGAGGGAGCAAGGTCGCCTCTATCAGGTGCCAATGTGGGCAAGAAGAACTTGGAGTAAAGGGAAAGACTGGAGGGTTGAGTATGCTCGTGAGATTGATGACTTCCATCAATTGGTTGGTTGTCGTTTTATCCCTTCTACGGGAGCTAATATAAACTCCCTCCCGAGTGAGTCTATAGCTGGACAGAGCAGTACCAGATGCAGCCGGAATGCATCTCAAAACTTCTCTATGATGGTAAGGTCCCAATAGGAATCTATTTTCTTTGTACATTTTTAGTATATGAGGTGATCCTTGATGTGATCATCGGTTGTGGGTTGTAGGTGGAAGATTTAAAGAATGATCTCCCGGTAATTGATCGTTATCTGGAGGGACAGGTACTCCCCGTGGAGGTTGCAAGCTTCCTAGAGAGGGTGAGCATGATGATCAAAACTTATTCCCCACCGCAGAGCAATGAAATGAAAGATGAAGCAGCTCAGAGCAAGAATGTGAGAGCAAAGAATCCAAGAAAGAGGGCGAGGAAACCTTTGGTCTCTGAAGATCCTTCAAGCCCTCAGGACTGCGGGGTAGACCGGTATGCAGGTGCGCTGGTGCCTTATCAGGCTAGCAAGTGTGACAGGGTGTTGGATGGCACCGTGCCTCTGCTAAACAGAGGGGAAGCGTTGAAGGAAAATGAGGTGATGGATCCCTGGCAAATGTCGCATTTGACAGCAGAGTCGTCTTCGTCTGGAGACTCGAGCTTGCCGGAATCAAGGAGGCGGAGGTGTGAGGAATCCGGAGCCCCGAGGAGCAACCAGGGCGTCCGAAGGAGTGGAAGGATGTGCGTGCAGCTCAAAATGTTGAAGCACAGGGACGGGGTTGGGGCCGAGGAGACCAACCCGATCTTCCTCTGATAAGGGACTGACGCTGCCCGTCGTTTGGTCTTGGGCATTGTACAAAGTAGTGGACCTGTCGTCGCGCTGCCGCAGACAGTTTACTGTTTTTTATGTAGCGTTTGTATGCCTTTGGTCGTGGTGACTGGTGAGTGAAAACCTGGCCTTTGGCATGCGTACATGAGTCGTGTAGGCTGGTGGGGCAAGGTAGATGCCGCGCAACCTTTGTGGCGTATGCACTGCTATCCTTCCTCTCCAGTTAATCTGCGGCACTTGCGTTTTGGTGATGCTGTGCTTTGTAGATATGCGCAAGTGCTGGCCATGACAGAATGCCAGGATGGGATGTTGCACGGTGGTCTCTCAGAATTTCATGTTGGGGGCACGCCCAATCTTGAATTTTGAGAGGAAATGTTGCAGTCATGCAGGGTGAGAATGTAGGGAAATTACCATGTCCCGGATGGCTTTGGCATGGTTGCCTCTCGCTAGATCTACCCCTACTCCTACTCCTACTCCTACTCATCAACAAGAAACAATCTGAACGAGAAACTGGCGAGGCAGCCGTGGGTGGGCAAGGGACGCGGTTGGTTGTCAAGTAGCACCATTCAGGAATTGCCATAAATTTGGACTGCTCTACAGAAAAAGAGAGAGCGAGCTTGCAATGCATGCTGTCCTGGGTGCCACGTTTCGGCTCCACGGGCGTCCACTGGACCCGCATGTCAGCGCGAGCCTTTCCTTTCCCAAAAGGAGCCAGAGTCAGGCCAGTCATAATTATATGACCGCCAAGAGTAGAGCAGGAGGAGCAGTCCGTTCGTCGCCCAAAACCCGCTGGCCGCTGCCCTTTGCCCATTCCATCCATTCTGCACTTCCTTCGTCTTCCTGCGATTCACCCTGGTTTGCTCTCTCTCTCTCTCTCTCTCTCTCTCTCTCTCTCTCTCTCTCTCTCTCTCTCTCGATTGTACTATTTGCGTTTCAGTTCAGTTTCTTTTTCCGTCTAGGATCATCCTTTTATTTTTTTGAATGAAAGGGGGTCGTCTAGGATCATCCTCTGCTCGTGATTGACTCGACTCAACTAGAATTCCTAATTCTCGTCCTAGATCTCTCCTTCGCCAGCCTCTATTCACTGCTCGTGATTAGGGTTTTGGGGTTTTTGGCCCTTTCCCCCCTCAAGCTTGCGTGCTGCCATGGTGGTTGGGTTTGAAGCCAGAGGACACGCTTGTCCAGCATCTTCGCTCTACAAGGGGAAAGGTTCTCTCTCTATCTCGAGAGAGAGAAAAAAAAAGCTTTACAAGGCGAAATCCTTAATGGCCAGATGCGTTTCTCTGGTATTCTGTGACACCGGTTTCTCATCTTATTTTGCTGCGGTGTACTAAATGGCTGGATCATCTTCTTGATCTGGCGCAAGTATCAACTTAGGGCTTGCTTCTCTTCCTCCCATGCATACTCAATTTAAATGAGTAATGAGTTTCTTACACTAGTTGCATAATAGTGCATCTTTGTGTTTACTTCAACTACGGCCTTCTTTCCAACTCACTTTTCAAACAAAATAAAAAGGGCCTTCTTTGGCTGGTTGGTTAGTAATAGTATGCTCCTTTTCTTTTACCTTGGGTGTCTGTCGCCTGCCAACCAAGTCTGATTCTTATTCTTGTGCCAATGTAGGCAAGGCATATCACTGTGAACTCCGTATTTCAACGACTTGTGTCATGAATAATTTTGCTAACGCCGTATTTACTTCAATCATGAATAATTTTGCTAACGCCGTATTTCAAGGAGTTGAGTCATTGCAGTAGGTTATGCTTTTATGGAATTCTGGTTTCCATGCCGTTGTCTTGTCTCTCATTCTTGTTGATTACAATCTGTATTTGCTTGCCCTTTTACCATTCAAACTCCCAACAACTGGTTTTGATAATTAAATGCAATTTAAAGGCTAAACCATTCAAGATCTGAAATCTACATTCTTCCCAACTTCCTGTTACCGGTACCGCACATCATCTATGCTCTGTTCAGACCTTCCATTAATTTTTTATTCTAACAATAGATCCTGTCTCGGATTCTTATTTTGCATACACTTACTAAACAGTTCTAAACATTTACTGTAGTTTCGTTGTTGATGTTTTGTCTTTTGGACTTTGTGGTTGTTTTATGGTCTGTAAGCTTTTATCTTGTCATAATATAACACATGCAGCCCTAGTGCATGGTTTGAATTTTTTCTTACTGTGTTTTGTTCCATTTGAAATAACTATGGTGTTTTATCTCTATGCAGCAGAACTAAATGGAATCCCCGGAGGCGGTACCAACAGGCAAAGGTCGCAATCAGGTAGTTATCTTCATAAACCAAGTGACACCAATTTGCCAAACCTTCCTTTGGTTCCTGCATGTATAACATGTGGTGCTTAATCATGCAGGAAGCTCGTGAACTATCAGTGTGCCAGACGACGGAGGAGCTCAAGACATGGAATCTGAACGAACACCAGCAGAAGTTAGTCGACGCCAGTGGGCTCGGCAATCTGAAATACATGGGAGATCTGGCCATCAACCACACTGTGCTCAGGGTATTTTGCGAGCTTTGGAACAAAGAAACGAACACAGCAAGGTTCCATGACTTTGAAATGGGACCATCACTCAGGGACACTGCCTACATATTGGGAATTCCGATCATAGGCCGTGCGGTGACCACCGGGGCTGTGCTCAACATGTCGTCAGAAGAGCTGCTCCTCCAGTACCTTGGCCGAGTTCCTGGTTCAAAGGACTGCAGGGGTAGCCGTGTGAAGCTCTCTTGGTTACACTCAAAGTTTAGTCAGCTCTCGGAGCATCCTACTGATAAAGAAATTGCGTGCAAAACAAGAGCATATCTCTTATACTTGATTGGAGCAACTCTGTTTTCAGACAAAGACAAGGGCTATGTCTCTCCAAAGTACTTACCACTCTTGTCGGACTTTGACAAGGTACGAGAGTACGCATGGGGCACTGCTGCTCTTGCTCATCTTTACAAGGCTCTCTCTACGTTAGCGTCTTCTCACTCTATTGCCAGAAAAAGACTATTCGGCAGCGCCACTCTGCTCATGGTATGTAAACTCTCATTTATCAGGGGCAAATCTTACTTCGGTTATTTTCTTCCAGTTCTATTTAACTTTGCAAACCCTTCTTCTTTGTTGAATAAATTTTTCGCGTTAGGTTTGTGAGGAACAGTGATAATGTTACTCTAGACTAATTTATTTTCAAACAACGGGCACTAGCACCCATGGCATTTTGATTAATAGATGAATGGTAAGCCTCGCCAGCGGGTGTGCTGAGCGTGCACCCCTACCAAGCGATGCTCGGTTCCCTAATGTTACTGTAAACAGAAAATAATTATATATGCATGCACAGTGGAATAAGAGCTGAAAAGGCACAAGTGAGATGTTACATTCATACACAATTGAAAAAAGGAATTGGATGTTATAGGAAAGAATGAAATGCCTTTTGTCCTTCATAGACTCTTTGCAAATAAGGTTTGGTTCTCGCTCTACTGTTACATTATGAAAAAAGATTCCAATGTATTTTTTTTGAGCTCTTAGCATTACGAAGAAATACTATAATAGGTTTTTGAGAATATCGATGATGCTACATTCACAGAGAAATATGAACAGGAAAAGGAAAATGTGATCTAATCGCATGTATTTGATATACAGAACATCTATAAAGTTTTCGCCATTGGATGTTGTCTAAGAATTTACAAAGTTGCTCATGGTTGACACTTGACACTTCTTAAAACGAGAAAGAATATCAACAGGAGAATGGCAATTGGTAAAAAAATATATTGGACGATTGGAAAGAATAAAAGGTTTCCTTTGTTTCGAGTATTCTTTTTAAAATCAAGTTGTTCTAAGTTGTGACACTGCTCTAGTATGGAAGTGTTCTAATGTATCTTTTGAGTTTCTGTGCAAAGGGGTGGATATATGAATATATTCCAGCGATGCGCCCTGATATGGAGGATGATCCAGCACTTGTGGTCCCATGAGTGTGCAGGTGGGCCGGGCACGCAATCTCCCAACCAACAAAGGAAGCTTCAGATATCAGAAAAGCTTTCGGTCAGCTTCGAGTTTCAGATGTGAGTTTACCTTCCGGTAATTCGTAGCCATACTTTTTATCCTTTGTTATTAATTATTACTTGGCGTTTGAATTTGATAATGCAAGTATTTTATGTTAGGTGAACTGGGAACCTTACAAGGGCATGGATCCTGCATCTATTCCCAACATCTGCTGGGCACCCGATAGCGTCTGCTTCTCCAGAACATGGCTGATCAACTTTAACGTGAGGGAAGTATATCTCCCAGATCGATTTGCTCGTCAGTTTGGTCAAGAACAGCATCCGGTCGGCGATGTTGGCGGGTTCCAGCGACATCAGTGGAACGCGTCAGTGGATTGGAGCCTCGAGTATGCATCAGAGATCAAACATTTCGAGCAGTTGATCAATGCTACTCGTCCTGATCATACAGCAGTTCCTGCCACTTGTAAAACGATTGAGGATGTTTTTACACCAGCGAGCACGGCACGAGAATTTCCTGGTCTCAAATTGCTTGCAGTGGTAAACTCTGGTCCATAAAGGTAATTCTTATGATGGCAAGCTTTGTCCACAGTCTAAGTGACCTATCATTCATATATTGTAGGTGAAGAGCATCAAGAAGGAGCTCCCAACCATCACGCGATTTCTCGAGCAACGGCCACTTCCCGTCGAGGTAGCCACGTCGTTTGCTCGGGTCCATCAACTACTGGAGGATTCTCACTTGAAGGAAATGCCGCAGTGGATGCTGGGGGCGAGGGGACCTCTGAGCTGACTGCACCGCACCCTCCTGCCATTCCACCGTGTGAAGAAGCGATCATCGGCGCACCGCATCCGCATGGGCCTGTGCCTGATGAAGCGGTGCAGAACGGCAGCGATCATCCTGCGCCGGAATGCTTTGACAAGCCGACGGGGGAGGAGGAAGAGGAGGGGGAAGAGGAGGCATCGGAAGGGAGTGAGGACAGTGTGGAGGACGGAGGCCATAAGGGGCGGAAGCGACCGCCGCTTCGGAGGAGCAATCGAAGCTGCGTGCAGGCCAAGAGGTTCAAGAACCGGGGAGGGAAAGGGTCCCAAGCCTCTGACCCCATCGTGCTGTGACTGCTGCATCCATCTACCATTTTATTGCCGGACATTACATTGCATGTTGCTCCCTTCTAGTTAATTTTCGGCGATTTGTTACCGTGATGTAGTTTTCTGTGATTTGTTGCGATTAGATTTATGCCGGGACGTGGACGGCTAGATGCCCACACGGGCCATTTCCCCTCTTAGCCACTTGCAAGAACTAGTGAGATTTGCTTTGGCATTGCCGTTTGTTGCTTGGTTTACTAGGAAGAGAAGAGCAACGAGCTATTAGCTCATTCATCGGTAGCTGAATAATGTGAGCGAAACGAGCTATTAGCCATTTTTTTTTGGAGTGCGCCAACGATGCACCGTATTTTTATAAAAGGAAGAAAGCGTTGTTTACAATAACCCGCGGTAGGATGCGAACATCGCAATGGGTACACCAACCAAAAAAGAAAAAGCCTACTCTCTCATGAATCCAGTAACCCCACTACAACTCCGGCAAATTTCCATATTTTGATCTCTTCCAAAATTTGTTGCACCAAACTAGTAGGTGCTCTAACTTGCTCAACTCGATTGAGCACTCTTGCATTCCTTTGCTTCCAGAGATGCCAAGCAGTTGCAATGACAAACGAGTCCAAACTCCTGTTGTCCATCTTGTGAAAGTTTGCACGAGTCCTCTCCCACAATTCCATGAAAGAGTCATCTTCCTCCGGTATGTGTATGTTAACCCGCAAGCTGTCAAACAACCATACCACACATGCCTCGCGGAAACGCGTTGTGCCAATATATGGTCCATGGTGTCCTCCTGAAGGCAAGTGTAACAAGCAGAAGGAGCATCCTGAAGTCCATGCCATGCCCTTCGATCCAACATCCACAACCGGTAATGAGAGGCCAACTATGCCAAATTTTTTTTACACTTTAGCGGTGCCCAACTGCGCCAAATGCAGTTTGCTTCGGTGGATCGTACCAGGCCTTGACTCAACCTGTTTGTCACATCCCATATTTTCCCAAATCTGCATGTTGAAAAATTCACAAGAAATTAAAATTTTTCTAGGAAATACCCATGATTGCCTAGGAATGCTGGTGAGTGACCTTGAATTGCTTGATTGTTTGCCTAGAAAGGATAAAATCTCAATGCCATTAGTTGAAGCCTAGCTAGCCCTGGTAGGAACCAAACCATTTGAAATATTATTTGGGCATAAGGCCAACTCTAATACTCCCTCCGTCCGGAAATACTTGCCATCAAAATGAATAAAAGGGAATGTATCTAGACTCATTTTAGTTTTAGATACATTCTTTTTTGTCCATTTTGATGACAAGTATTTTCGGACGGAGGGAGTAAGTCCCAAGAAATATTCAAGCCAAAATAAATTCCCCAGGAATTGGATTGGATCTATTTTGGAATCAATTCAAAATCAAAGGGGAATTATATGAAAATGGCTTTGCATTAACTTTGGCAGGAAAATAAATTCCACAAGTCCAAATGACATGTTGACCGTCTGCCAATTTTCTAAAATGGATTTGAAACATATTTGGTTTTGAAACAAAATTCAAACTCAAATGATAAATGTAAGTTGCAGAAATTATTTGTCTAAAATGCCCAAACAAAAAGTTCACACAGTCACAAATATTCCCTCTGGAATTTAGGGACGTTTCACTGTTGGAAGAAAATTCAAATTCAAAGTCTATTTAAATTTACAGAGCAAAACAGAAAGAATAGGAAGAAAAGAGAAAACAGAAAATGTATATTTATATTTTTTCCTAATAATAAAACATGGATTAACTCCGTGGGTTCACCGTCACAATACGCTTCTTCCCGTGAATTTACTCTTTCAGTTTTTTTCACCTATATTGTTTTTTACATCGAGGTGGTACTATTCATGTGTGCTTCTTACTACCATAATTTCGTCCGTATTCACATTGTGCCATAGCGCTGTACCAAAAGGCTGATACGTGCACGCAAAGCCACCGCCCTTAGCAAGTCCCAATATAATACAGTGCCACAACTTGCCGTGAACGACACAAATACACCCAGCCACGACCAGTCCTCCTCCAGTAAATACAACCCGCAACCGCGACCAAGGCTCATCCTCTACTTCTTCCAAGCGTGTAGGCCTATGGTCTCGATCCGGGCGGGATTGGCCTCCGTCGCCCCGTGCACGTCGTGCCATGTCGCTGCACGGCGATCACTTGGCACCCTCGGCACTACGGTGTATCCTCAACGACATGACATAGATAGGCACATGAGAACAAATCGCGGAGCCCGACGACGAGCATGGGGCACAGAGCTTGGCCGGCCGCTAGCATCACCGTCTCAGGAGCTCTCCTCCTGCACCATGATATCCATATTCGCCTGCTTAACTTTGCATCAAATCATCATCGGCGGCGACCATGACACGCCAGAGATCAGGATGATGTTTTGTTTTGCTTACTTGTGTGATGCCGTTGCAAAATTCCTTGAAGGCAGGCGTGAGCTGGGCGCTGCCATGGGAGTGCATGCACATTATGCAGTAGCAGGATTGGTGACTGCAGTATCACGATGGACTCATCGCCCAGTCAGCAGAGGCGCAGCCAGGATTTCTCAAAGCCTAGGGCTAAAACTAAATGGCTATAAAAAAACTCTGAATACCACACATAATAATGCATGTTAGAAGTACACCACATATTCACCAGAATGAAAAATATGAATTCATATTATGATGAAAGCAAATTTGATAAAATATGTAAACAATTTAACAAAATGCATCATTGGGAAGTTGGTACCAATTAACGAAGACTTTGTTCATTTGAGGTTATTGTTTGTCCACCAGCAATAATAAAACGACATGGACTTGTAAATATAAATCAAGTATTATAGTATTTAAAACCAACACACTGGACAGACTAAATCAATTGTTCATGTGAAATTTTGTAAAATATAAACATGTAACAAATTTTACTAAAGTAATAGAATTTTAACATCACTGATTCATTGATTTAGGCTGA
The DNA here is from genome assembly GCF_002162155.2 of Triticum dicoccoides. NCBI lineage: Eukaryota > Viridiplantae > Streptophyta > Magnoliopsida > Poales > Poaceae > Triticum > Triticum dicoccoides. The sequence continues at coordinate 279,452,928 of NC_041383.1, forward strand.
CACGAAAGAACTAGGAAAAAATTATGATACAACAAACTAGAGATTACCTATCATGTCCAGCCTGTTGTGTAAATGGAACTGAATATCGGTTTCTTTTCAATATATGAAATGAAATCGGGGGCATGGCCCAATTTGAAAAAAAGAAGAAGTAAATGGAGCTGAACAGGTACGTGAACGGATGGCGCTCTCTTCTCCTCTTGCGCTCCCCTCTCCGGGGGCGACGCCGGCCCGCGGCTCCCCCTCCTTAGCGTCCCCGCCCCGTGCGTCCTCCTCCCTCCTCTCCTCCTCGAGTTCTCCTCCGGGCTCTCCGTCGGCGACGAGGTCCGTCCCCTCCCTCCCCGCGTCTCCCCCTCCCATCCCTGCGGCCCTGGATGTGCCCCGGGCCAATAGGTTTTGGGCTCTCGGTTCGGATGATTCCGGCTCAGACTCTGAGGCTCCTCCCCCTCCTTCTCGCTTGGCTCCGCTGGGTGGGCCGTCGGCTATCTTGGCGGCGGGTCGCCGGCGCAAATTTGCTCCGGGTGGTAGGGGTCGGCCGGTCGGGGCGGGGGTGGATGCGGATGGCTGGTACCGTGTCGCTCGCGGCCGCCGGCGCGCTGTCTCCTGGTCGTCGGAAGCTTCTCTGGTGAGCCCTGGGGTGGCTGTGTTGGATTCGCCGGCTGCTTCCCTTTCGGTGGCCGCTTGCCCTGTCTCGCCGTCGGCGGTGGTCCTCGCTTCCTCGGCGGCGGCGGCGCCGGTGCCAACCCTAGATCTGGGATCGGGGTTGGCGCTGGTGCCCTGGGCTTCGGTGCGGGCTCCTTTGGCTGTTGTTGGGCCGGGTGGGCCTGGGCCGGCTCCTTCTTTGGGCTCCTCGGTTGATTCCCCCCTTCTTTCTGTGGCCCCTGGGTCGAGGCCGGCTCTGTCTCAGCCCAATCTCCCTTCGGCCCACCTTAGCGAGCCTGGCCTGGCTGGCTCTGGCTATATATGGGTCCGGAAGGGTTCGGTCCCTCCTTTTCTAGGGTTTCCTGCCTCCTCTTCTGACCTGCGTCGGCTCCGTTTCCCTATCCGTCGCTTCGTCAGATCTACTCCTCCCCCTCCCCTCCTTCTCCCTTTCGCGACGGTGGCGGCGATGGATCGTTCCCGCGGGTCCTCCAGTGAGGCTGTCTCCGGCCTCAAGCGGGGGCGGGACGGATCTGGTGATGCCGATGCGGATCTGGAGTACGAGGCCTCGCTCCGTGCCAAGCTCCAGGCCTCGCGTGTGGGGACCTCGTCGGAGACGGTCGTGGCGTCCCCTCGTGCTTCTGGATCCGGGCCGGCGGTCCCTCCGCCCCAGGTGGCTGATGCCCCGGTGGCCACGGCCGACCCCTGGGAACAGGCGGTGAGGGGGAGTCGGGCGGGCTCCTCGGGGCATTCTTCGTCTCCTCCCTCGCTTGTCCCCCTGGGTGGTGGGCTGCCGCGGCGCCGGCGGTGGTTGGCGGCGACCCGTCTCGTTTCGTTCCTCGTGGCGGGTCGGGGGCCCCTGTCCGTCGCCCGTTCGGTGCTACTGCGGGATGTGGCGCCGGTGCCACTTCCAGTCTCGTTGTGAGAACCCCCCGTTTTGTCTCATCTGTCGGGAAGACGGCCACCTAATGGTGGACTGCCAAAGCCGTGTCAAGCCTCCCTCTTTCATTCATTACGGGATCGGCCTCCCTGGTTGTTCCTTCTTTGCCCTGGACAAGGAGGTTCCTTCTGTTGCTCCCAATCCCTCGCTCTCCAATGTTGGGGTGATTTCTGTCCAGGACAAGCGCATCTCCCCTCAGGCCCTCCTTGATGAACTTCGGTTGTGGGACGAAGGCGGATGGGACTGGCAGATTCGCCAGCTTTCTGAATTTGAGTTTGCTGCCACATTTCCATCTAAAGAGAGTCTTTGCATGATGTCTTCTTGCACCAGCTTCACGCTCCCTCTGAATAATCTTGTGGTTTCAGTCAAAGCCGCCTCCTCTGGGTCTAAGGCCATTGCCTCTCTTTCTGATGTGTGGGTGTTGGTGGATGACGTTCCTCCCAACATGCGCACCTTTTCCTTTCTGATGGCCTTTGGGGTGCTTCTGGGGAAACCCATCGAGGTGGATCAAGGCTCTCTGTCCGTCCTTGGACCAGCTCGGCTTCGGGTTTGGTGCGTGGACCCAATTTGCATTCGTGGATCTATCGATGTCTTTCCAGCGGCGGGTGGTTTTCGTCTTCGGGTCCAGGTGGAGGGTGCTCCTGGCCCTGTGTCTCCTTCCCCTCCACCTCCACCCCCGGCCTCGGGCAGCGATGATAAAAGCAAGGATGGTGATGGGTGCCTTGAGGACTCGATGCATGGCACGGATCCCCTCTTCACCTAGTTTGCGTGGGATGGGTTGTCTCCTGCTGAGCAAGACCTGATGAAAGACTATGCTCCGGCTCCGGCGGGTGGTGGGTTCAGGGCTCGGTGCCAGGGCTGGGTGGTGGGGCGGCGGCTACGGGTGGGTCGAAGGGCACCCCTCTTTCGGCGGCGTTCTCTAACCTTCCTGCTCGCCCCACCTCCCCCTCGCTGTTAGGCATTGAAGACCTACCCCCGGCGGGCCCGTCCACGGCCAAGAAGAGGAAGAAATCGTCGGTGAAGAAGTTCTCTGCGAAAAGCAGGGCCTCTGGGGATTCGAGGCAGTCCGCGGCTGGGCTTTGCCGCCGGTTGGAGGTGGATTTGGGGGCGGCCTCGGGCCCGTCTTCGGCGGCTGCTTCTCCTGGTTGGCCCCCCCTGTGCCTGTTTGGTCCCCTGCTTCTACCGCCCGCAAGAGTGGCCGCGTCTCCAACAGTGGCGAACGTGTGGTGGACCGGGAGGCTCGGCGTGCGGCGGCGCGCGATCTTCCCCCCTCAGGTTCGGACTCTATTCCGCCGCCTCCCCCTTCTTTGGCTTCGTCTCCTGTTAGATTAGTTCTACCTTCCCAGTCTGATGAGCAGCTTTTCAAGATTTTAGATGACGTGGGGATCTGTTTAGACTCTAGTTTGGGCTCCCCTTCTTCTTTACTTGAGGTGATCAGAGCTAACGAGAAAGCTCAGGCTGACATTGCGAAGGCCAAG
>NC_041383.1:279456119-279465441 GCF_002162155.2 Triticum dicoccoides
AGGTGCCTCCGGTTCAGAAACATGGGGCTGGGAAACGCGCTAAAACCTGCAAGGCTCCGTGCAGGTCGAGTCTTAGAATTAAAAACCTCTCTTTCAGATGAAGGCCTTATTTTGGAACATCAGAGGGTTCTGTGCTAGGGGGCGCAGGGACCAGCTCAAAGATTTAGTGCGGTCTAAAAAAGTTGACTTTATTGGACTTGTTGAGACCCTCAAACCCTCCTTCTCCTCTAGTGACCTTTCGGCTATTGCTGGGATTGACAGATTCAGGTGGAATTCTGTGGCCTCTGTTGGTCAGTCGGGTGGCTTTCTCCTGGGCACAAATAATGATTCTTTTGATTTTGTTGCTTTTGATCATGGCATATACTGGGCTAGTACGGTAGTTTCCCTTCGACCCCACAATTCACTTCTTGAGTTCATGGTGGTTTATGGCCCGGCCGATCATTCCTTGTCCTATATCTTCTTGGACGAGATTTATAATAAAATAGACTCTTGCCAGCTACCCCTCGTGATTGGGGGTGATTTTAACCTGTTAAGATATCCTTCTGATAAGAGCTCCGATAACTTCTCTTGGGCTTTGGCTGAGGCCTTTAATGATTTCATCAGGGACGCGGCCATTCGTGAAATTCCTAGGGTTGGGGCCCGATACACTTGGACTAACCGACATGCTTCCCCTATCTGCTCTGTTCTTGATAGGGTTTTCATCTGCCCTGCCTGGGATGGCCTCTTTCCTCGGGTCTTTCTTCGTGTCCTTCCCATTGTGGGATCTGACCACGCTCCCCTAGTCTTGGACGATGGATCTGGCCCTAGAGGCTGCCAAAGGTTCCAATTTGATGCGTCTTGGCTATTAGTGGAGGGGTTCCCCAACATGTTGGCCCGGAAGATCTTGGACTGTCTCACATCCCCTCACCGCTCCTTTGGTCCTATGGATGACTGGCACCATGTTTCTTACTTCCTGCGCAAATTCCTTAGAGGGTGGTCTAAGAATCATTTTGCTGAGGTTAGGCGTGACAAAGCTAGGCTGGGTGCCCAAATTGGCGACCTTGACAGCCGTGCGGATAGTGCTGGTCTCTCGGAGGCCGATTGGCAGCTTCGGTACGGCCTTGAGAAGGCGCTTCTGGATATTCACCGCCAGGAGGAAGTTTATTGGCAACAAAGGGGCACGATTAACTAGACCCTTAAGGGTGATGCACCCACGGCTTACTTCTTTGCCATTGCGAATGGTAGACGTCGTAGATGCCTGATTGATAGTCTTCTGATTGATGGTGTTAGGGTTTCCAAACCTGCGGTCATTCTTCGACATGTGGTTCAATTCTTTTCTAATTTGCTTGCGGCTAAACCGGAGCTCGGCTTTTCACTTGCTCCGACCTTCTGGAACCCCCTTCAGCGGGTGTCGATCGATGATAATGCTCTCCTGCTTATTCCCCCTTCTGAGGAGGAAATTTTTGATACTATTCGGACCGCCAACTCTAATGCGGCTTCAGGCCCCGATGGCTTCTCCATCCCTTTCTTTCGGCATTTCTGGCCTCAATTAAAAGGCATTATTATTGCTATCATTCAAGGCTTTTGGCTGGGCACTGTTGACATCTCTAGGCTTAACTACGCTGTTCTCACTCTTATCCCTAAAATCAAAGGCGCCGATCTCATCTCTCAATTTAGGCCCATTGCCCTAATTAACAACTTTGCCAAGATGCCAGCTAAGGGCATGGCTACTAGGCTATCCCCGATAGCTCACCAGGTCATTAGCCCTTCTCAGTCTGCTTTCATCAAAGGGAGATTCATCTTGGATGGGGTGCTCTGCTTACATGAGATAATCCATGATCTGCGGATTAAAGGGACCAAGGTGTGGTCCTTAAGCTTGACTTTGAAAAGGCTTACGACTCGGTGAGTTGGAATTTTCTTCGGCAAGTCCTGCTGGCTAAGGGCTTTGAGGGTCCTGTGATGCATCGTCTGATGCAGCTTGTTTCTGGTGGGCACACGGCTGTGGTTGTGAATGGTCAAACTAGTATTTTTTTTAGTAACGGTAGGGGCCTCAGACAAGGGGATCCGGCGTCTCCATTGATTTTCAATTTTGTGGCTGATGCTCTATCTCGCATTCTCTCTCGGGCCGCGGTATCTGGGCATATTACCCCGGTGAGCTCTCACCTTATCCCTCATGGCATTACTCATCTCCAATATGCGGACGACACAATCATTATGATGGAACTCAATGAGACCAGTCTCACCAATCTGAAATTCCTTCTGCTTTGCTTCGAAGCGCTCTCGGGCCTTAAAATTAACTTCTCCAAGAGCGAGGTCATTGTGACTGGGGTTTCGGATCTGGAGGTGCAAAGGGTGGCTCACCTGCTGAATTGTTCTCTCGGGGCTTTTCCTCTCAAATATTTAGGCCTACCTATCTCCCCGTACAAGCTCCGGGCAAAAGATTTTGCTCCGGTAGTCACCAAAGTGGGCAATAGAGTCCTCCCCTGGAGAGGCCGCTATAACACGCAAGCGGGCAAGGTTGCCCTTACTAACTCTTGTCTCTCTTCCCTCCGAATGTTCTTGATGGGTTTCTATCTTCTATCTAACGGGATTCATTCTGGTTTCGACAAGCATAGGAGTGCTTTTTACTGGAACGTTGCGGATAATAAACGCAAGTATAGATTGGTCAGATGGAACATCATTTGTCGTCCTAAGGACAAAGGGGGTCTCGGCATTATTAATACCAGAGTCATGAATAATTGTCTCTTGATTAAATGGTGGTGGAAGATAATGACACTGGAGGAGCGTCCAGTCTGGCTCTCGATTCTTAAAGCTAAATACTTCCCTTCCTCGAGCCCTATGTTCGCTTCTGCTTCTGGCGGATCTCAATTCTGGTGTCAACTGGTTAAAGTTAGGCCGATTTTTCGGTCCCTTGTCAAATTTGTTGTTAGGAACGGTAAATCCACTCGGTTTTGGCTAGATTGGTGGGTCGGGGACACTTCGCTTGCGGTTGCCTTCCCGGCCTTCTTTTCTTATTGTGATGATCCGGAGATCTCTATCTTTGAGCTCTCGGTTCAGGGTTGGGTTCTAGATTTCCGGCGTTCTCTTTCCCCTGTAGAGTTGGAAGATTGGCAGCGCCTTATTGCTGGCTTCCCCTTGCTCTCGGAGGAAGAGGACTCCATGGTTTGGCCCCTTTCCTCCACGGGGCGCTTCTCTGTCAAATCGGCTTATTCTAAGCTTATCTCTGGGGGCCATTCGGTAAAATTTAAAGATATTTGGTCAGCCCGAATCCCCCGTAAGATCAAGATCTTTCTCTGGCAAGCTGTCCGTCGTAAGCTCCCGGCGGCTGATCAAATTAAGAAGAGGAACGGGCCAGGATCTGATAGATGTGTGTTATGTGGGGCTCTTGAGAACACTGATCATATCTTCTTTCTTTGCTCTTTAGCGAAATTTTTGTGGTGCTGCATCAGACTATGGCTACATGTTAACTGGTCTCCCTCCTCCTTTGAAGACTTGAGGCTGTACACCAATTCTTTATCCAGGCAATCTAAAAGGGTCTTCTTAGTTGGCTGGGCTGCGATAGGGTGGTCGCTATGAACTAGGAATAAGTTCTCGATTGAGCATATCTTCCCGGCTAACCCTGTCAATTGCTTATTTAAAGCCATTGCTTTTTTGCAGCAGTGGAGATTATTGACTAAGGAAGGGGACCTCCAGGCCTTTGACGACATGCTATCCAAAATGAAATCTACGGCGTCTTCCCTTCTCCGGCGTAACTCGAGGACGGCTCCCTGATCTCCCTGTCGGCGTATTCTGGTGTTTTGCTGGCCTGCGTGCCATGTGAGGCTGATGGCCTTGTATTCATACTTAAGTTCTATGGTCGCTAAACTTGTTTGGATATTTGGTTCTGGTGGTGTAACTCTGCCTAATGGCTTTATCTATAAAGTCGGGCTCCTGCCTTTTCTCTATAAAAAAATGGAGCTGAACAGAATAGAACGTTTGGAGGGGGGTTGCGGCTAGATGGTCCCAGATTCTGAATGCCGTTGGCCGGGCGCAGCCGCGTAGGTCCGGACGAACGGTTCGTCGAGTCGAGTAGTCGAAGCCTCGAGGGGAATCGGTGGCGCAACATGAACGAGGTTTTTTTCTTCTGATCGATCTGGCGATTCTGGCGGAACGATGGAATGGAAAGAGATAGAGCGTCGTGCGTGATGGCGATGGAGAGCAGCGATCAGGCGACATCTTTTTAGGGATGGGTGGTTCGTTTTGGAGCGACCATTCGTCGTGGGCTAAGGCATGGCACTGGAAGTGCACGTCTGGGGCTGGGCCTTTATAAGTGTACACACTTGCAAAATTCCTGTTGGATAGTGTAGTTGCGAGTTGGGCCACGCCTGTGGCTATAGCCCCAGTTGTCCTAGGCCCAATTCCGCCCCTGCCAGTCAGGACGGGCGGCTTCTCCGTCGATATCGGCGCGTGATTCTCCGACGAGAAGCTTCGGGGGCGTACACCCTCATGCCGTTGTCCTGCACGGGAGCCCAGTGCTGGAGGAGGACCGGCCTAACCTTCCCGACGAAGAAGGCGTGGATGTGCCGTCGGGAGGCGGGAAGCCGGGGTTGTGTAAGGTCCCTGCAAGCAAATTCAGAATTACATACGTCCATACGAAAGTCTGAGTCAAATAGATTGGATCACCCAGTCATGTCAGGGACGCGTAGGGGTGGAAAGTGGTCGCGGATAATCCGAAATATCCGATTTTCGTATTCGAGAAAATGCCTATTCGTATCCGAAACATCCGCATCCGAACCAAAATGGAAATGGAAATTATCCGTATCCGAATTTATTTAACAAATAAAAAATAAAATATGGTATGAGCTTTTGACACAAATATGGATATGGAAGTGGATATATCCGTATCCGAATAAGATTATGGGAGGTAATTTTCAAAATTCTAGCCCAAACATTCCAATTATCCAACATAAAAGCCAAATAAGTGGTCAAAAATTACTCTTCGTATGATTAAACTTAGAAATTATTATACATTACAATAGGATTTATTCATAAACCTATTTATCATTGACTTATTGTATGTCACAAGTTGATTATTTCATGTCACATAGCTATTGACTAGTATACTTAAGCAATATGTCGCTATATTCGTATCCGTTCCGAATCAAGAAAATATCCGATACGTATCCGTATTCGAATAACATCCGAGCCGAATCCGTATCCGATAACATCCGTATTCGCATTCGTATTCGTTTTGAAAATATGAAAACGGAAGTGGTAAGAGCACTATCCGATCCGCATCCGATCCGTTTCCACCCCTAGGGACGTGGACGCGTGTGGTTCCAGAACGACACTTGGCAGCAAGGCCCTTGAAGAAATCTTTCGGTCAGACAGCCAGGATGCCGACGACAGGGTCGCGGTGCCCGACAACGACATTGGCAACCTCCATGGCTATAGTGTCAGGGCTTGCCTTCTGATAGTGATACATCGCCAATTAGCCATTGACGATAACGATGTTGAACCCCATCAGTGCCATCGTCCTGCTCCGCGCGGCAGTCGACTACCTCGCTGGTGCATGACCTTCCTGGGCCGCTGCTGTGTCCGACGTCCACGTCAACGACCTCTGTGTCCTCAGTGCTGGGCCTTGCCTTTCTGAATACTAGTAGAGCTATACATAGCTGATGACACCAACAATGCATGCTGAACCCCATCCGCACCATCGTCCCGAACCCGTACAGCAGGAGGCCACCTCATTGGTGCAGGACCTCCTGTGTGATGCCATCGTGGCTGGCTGGTTGGACTCCTACACCCGCCGCATGTACCTCCTCCGGGCTCATCCTTTGCATATGAGTGTTGCGTCGCCACTCTTCTGTGCCAGCCGGCTTTCTCTTGTCACTGGCGTGTCCGTGCGGGCATTGTGTGTTATGCTATGGAGTTTGTGTGAGTCCGACGCGTGCGTGCAGTCTGTGTTGGAGGCTCGTGCAACGGCTGTTATTGTATGGGAGCGAGCTTCGTGAAGTCTGCGATGAGATGATGTACTGTACATAATGCAAAATGCAACACGTAGTAGGGAAGGGTGTTGCAAGGTCGCATGCGAGGTAAACGAGAAATGAGGCGGCACCAGGTTCTACCGCGCGCGATATGAGAGATGCACATGTGAGTTGTCGAGAAGCACACTGCCATGGGAGCTCCTACGAAAGCAAGATCTTCACAACACTGACCAAGCATTCTTCCTTGGGCACCATAAAAGTTGCATAGTCAAAGGTGGCAACTGGCAGGGGCAAAAGGCCTACTTTACGACCGTCACACCGGCGCACCTCGACGGCGACATTTGAGGTGGACATCAAGTGTAAGTGGTATAACCTAATCTTCTACCTCAATACGATGAGCTTAGCAACGACTTTATCATGCATGAGTATAAGATTATCTCTGCTGCCTCCAGCCTCCATACTCACCCGCCACAAGGTCACAAAAAATCCAAAGAAAGTGAAGGCGACGGTTGTGACCTCCGCCGACACCAGGTTGTTTGCCCAGTCCAAAATCAGTCAACCCTCGAGCTATGATGTGTGTCCTCATGATATGGCCAAGCCCGCTTCATGAAAATTGGCATTCGCTCCTCCGTGAAGCACATGTGTTTCAATGAATGTGTGATGCGGTCATCAAAATGTCGTTCTGACATGATATTTCCGTCTCATTTTCTTAGGCTTATCCTTACGAGTTCAGAACAATGAGCCTCAACATGCCAGTTGTCTGGTTGCACACTCAGCGTGTATTGTTGTACGTGTTTGAGAGCTGATCCATTGCAAAAATATTTTTTTCCTCTCCCGTTGCAACGCACGGGCATGTGTGCTAGTCTATATCTATATTTATATCTATATCTATATCTGCTAATAAAGCAAGGTGATATTTTTGGTTTCGTCCCGTTTAGAAGATTTTAACCAAGAAGCCGCTAACGAGGTGGTACTAAAATTAACTGAGTACATTAACTGAGTACATGTCCGATTTATTAGTCTGTTGTGCGTCAACAGAGAAATATGCCTCCTGGGCCAGAATTTGCAGTGGGCCGGTGATTCATCAGCTTCCTAAAAAATAATAGCGTGTGGAGCAATTCGATCTCATGACCTGTACTCTCACCCTTCCCGTCACCACCATCTGGCCTAGCTCTTGCCTATTTTAAAATGTACGATTTCGTCCTCTATAAATAATCCCCAGACATTGCTATGTCACACGACTACATTGTGCCCCAACAAAAACGGCCCAACCCGGCCCTAGCTACAGTAGGTTTGTATACAGTATACATAGTCCCACCTCACTCTCAAACATGCAAAATCACCAATTTATATAGGCCTGCCAATTAAAAATTAATAAGCCACAAAGAATCTATAAGGGAGAATGAACACACTTCTGAAGAAGAAGAAGAAGGAATTAACGAAAAGAAAAGATGAAAAATCCATGAGACATGCATGGTTGAATTAAAGGATGTCTCGATTGTTGGAGTTAATGGGGGGAAGAGAGGCCCGATGGAGTACATGTCTGATTTATTAGTCTGCAGCGCGTCAACAGAGAAATATGCCTCCCGGGCTAGAATTTGCAGTGGGCCGACATTCATCAGCTTCCTAAAAAATAATAGCGTGTGGATCGATTTAATCTCACGACCTGTACTCTCACCCTTCCCGCCGCCACCAACTGGCCTAGCTCTCGCTTGTTTCAAAATGTACGATTTCATCCTCTATAAATAATCCCCAGACGTTGCTATGTCACACGACTACATTGTGCCCCAACAAAAAGGCCCAACCTGGCCCGTCTAGCTACAGTAGGTTCGTATACAGTATACATAGTCCCACCTGGCTCTCAAACACGCAAAATCACCAATTTATATAGGTCTACCAATTAAAAAGTAATAAGCCGCAAAGAATTTATAAGGGAGAACGAACACACTTCTGAAAAAGAACAAGAAGGAATTAACAGAAAGAAAAGATGAAAAATTCACGAGACATGCATGGTTGAATTAACGGATGTCTCGATTGGTGGAGTTAATGGGGAAAGAGAGGCCCGACCTAAAATAGGTGATTGCCAGTGCCTTTGAAAGGAAGATATTAAAAGGAAAGATGAGACTCGAAATTTCAAAAGAGGGACGCGTCTAGCGGGCGGCTGGCTGCCCGCTAGCGCTCCTGGGCGGCCTGCCTTTTTGCCAAATAATTCGCGTAGCGTGTTGTTACTTAACCATCCCTGTGGCTAGAAAGGACACTGCTAATTAATTACCTTTTATGTGGTCTCTTCTCACGTGATGGATGCCTTCATGCCGTTGCATTAATGTTCCTCATATTTGTCCCTTGTGCGTTAATTTTTGGTTTTCAAAATTATAAAAGACATATCTTCTAAACTGCGTGTCAAAATTCAGATGCATTTTCACCGTTGAAACCCCCGCGACGTGCTCTTCAGAAGTAGATCCCGCATGAGGATATTTCGACGAACTAGTTTTCCTGCCAACTAAACATCAATGTGTGTACAATTAGACTACATTGGCGCGCCAACTAAACATATGTATGTGCCAAATAGTCCTGCCAACTAAACATCAATGTGCGCGCAACTAGACTACATTACCGCGCCAACTAAGCATATATGTGTAACTACTCATGCCAACTAAATATCAATGTGTGTGCAACTAGACTACATTGCTGCGTCAATTGCGCATATGTGTGTGCAACTAGTGTCATGTCAACTAAACATTAATGCGTGTGCAACTAGACTACATTACAAGCAAATTGAGAATATGTGTCTGCAACTAGTTTTTCTGCCAACTAAATATCAATGTGTGTTCAACTAGACTACATTACAAGTCAACTAAACATCAATGTGTGTGCAAATAGACTACATTACAAGCCAACTGAACATATATGTGTGCAACTAGTCTTCTTGTCAAGTAAACATCAATGTGTGTGTAACTAGACTATATTACAAGCCAACTAAACATTAATGTGTGTGTAACTAGACTATATTACAAGCCAACTGAGTATATATATGTGCAAATAGTCTAGTCTGTGGTCCTATGTGATACTAAAGTTGCATGATATAGTACTAAAGTTGCACAATACAGTACTAAAGTTGCATAATATAGCATCAAAGTTGGCATAAAAAAATTTCATCGAAACATACCCATATGGGATCTAGTTTCAAAGATCTCATCACGAAGAACCCAAAGGTGAAAACGGATCTGAATTCCGACACACGGTTTGAAAGATGTGACTTTTTAAAAATTGAAGACCCGGATAAATACACGGGAACCTGTTTTGCTGTCCATTAGTATGATAAGTCTGACTACATTTAATGGTCAATTACATGCACCATCAGACAAATCCTACACATG
>NC_041383.1:279465919-279468124 GCF_002162155.2 Triticum dicoccoides
GCATGTATGTGGCAGAGCACGGCCGTTGGTTTTCTCGAAAATGTGCGAGAAGCCTGAAAAAAATGGTGATTATTTGGGGGGGAGAGGGAGGGGGGGGGGGCTTAGTAAAGGAGGAATTTGGGAAATTTAGAAAGAAGAGATTCGGACATGTATGGTGGCATTAATACAATTCCTGGATTGGTGAAAAAGAGTGTCCAGGATGAAACGGGATTTTGTAAAATCGCATGCAACGATTGCGTATTTTTACTTGCTGCTGCCCCACGCTAATCTCGCATGCATGCATAACTTTTCAGTTTTTTAACGCATGCAACACTTTTCAGTTAATTAGTCAGACTTTTTTTTGTCGTATGGAATGCCCTATACGTACCGGACACATGTCCTTTGCTCAGGGTTCCAACAAGTGTTTCTTGAACTGGCCTACCGTGCACATCTTTTTTTTTGCGGGGTACACCTCTCCCTTGCTCACGGTTCCAACAAATCTGGACTGAGGGCAGTTAATTAAACCTGGACCGACGGTGTAAGACATAGTACATGCCAACTTTTTCTTTCGTTGTACTACCTCCGTCTCGGTGAGTAAGTCATTTGCGTAGTTTTAGGTCGACGATTTAACTATTTAAATATGTATTATACTCCCTCCGTTCCTAAATAATTGTCTTTTTAGAGATTTCAACAAGTGACTACATATGGAGCAAAATGAGTGAACCTACACTCTAAAACATGTCTATATACATCCGTATGTTGTAGTTCATTTGAGATGGCTAGAAAGACAATTATTTAGGAACGGAGGGAGTATGTGATAAAAATATACATTTAGAAACTATATCCGTGTAGAAATCTAGTGATATACTTTTCATGACATATAACACATATTTAATTTCTTAAATCGATGACCTAGAACTACGCGAATGACTTATTCACCTAGACGGAGGTAGTAACTAAAATTCCATCGATCAATCGAAATACAGAAAGATATGGATACAGACGCGTCTATATGGACTCTTACACATCAAAATTTTCTCCTCTCGCAAACATGTTCTACAAGTTGAAAGTTCCCTTCATACCTGAATCAAATTTTTTCTATATATATCTTCAGATTATAAGAGCCGCAGTTTTCAGATTATCTACACACCTCACACAACTAACATGAACTTGCTAAAAGAAACAAAACGTAACAACTTTTGCAAGTTTCATCATTCATTTTAATATCTAGATATTTTATTTTTTTCCTTTTAGTAAAATAACTTTACTTTCATAATGTTCTTACAGATGGTAGTAATCTTATTAAAATTGAAATTTGATGGGAAAGGGAGATCCAGTTGTAGGCGTGTTAGATTTCAATTTGTGGCGCACTCTAATTGTATGCATCTCTTTTGGCCAGCGCCCAAAGATTAAAATTTCAGAAAAATCACGTGTTAAAAAATGTAAGTCTTATAAAAATGTTCCAACTCAATAAAATGGATTAGTTTTGTCGACATTTTTATTTTTTTAAAATAAATACAAAATAATCATGTTTTAGTGAAAAGAAAAAAATATATATTACTTTGAGCAATGCCAGCATGCCATCAACCTTACATAAGTTATTCAATTCAACTTAGCTCTTGGAAATAAGAAGAGAAAAAATTTCCAACTTAAACTCGGCAACTTCATGTTGGATAGAACCTCATGTCATTTTATACCGCCATTTGTTTAATTCTAAATTTAGATTTGTGTCATATGTTGCATGCCTACTGGTCTTATTTTATTAGATAGACATATTTTGTTTACCATAATTAGATCACAACAAACTAACCTTTTAGTACATCAAGTTACTTTTCTTAAGTAACCTGTGTAGAGTAATATGCATTTCTATAACTACCCGACATGACTTCGTTAGATTACAATGCATACCAATAGTAACTACATATAAATACCTACCATGCCCAAGATAAGCTAGACAAGTAAAATCGATGGGGCGTTTATGTCATTGGTTGCCGTGCATTTACAGTTTCATGACCGCCAGTGAGAATTTGCCTCTCCCATTGCAACACACGGGCATATTTCCTAGTAAAAAGAAAAAGGAAAAAGGCCCAGCAAAGCCAGCCAACCAGGCTGAAGCCTAACTAGCCAGCCCAACCAGGTTAGCGCGCTGCCGCCCTCTCTCCCTCTCACTGACGCGCAGGACCCATCCGTTAGCTTCGTCCCTGCTACTTGTGAGCCGAGAGAGAG
>NC_041383.1:279468280-279616349 GCF_002162155.2 Triticum dicoccoides
GAGAGAGAGAGATCTAGCTAATCACTATGGACCCGTAGGTCTGTGGTGAACTACTCACACATCATTCGAAGGGCTGCAAGGTTGATGTAGAAGCCCTCCGTGATCGATTCCCCCTCCAGCAGAGTACCGGAAAAGGCCTCCAAATGGACCGCTTAAGAACAAAAGATCGCAGTGGCGGAAAAATTGTTTCAGGTGGCGCTCTGAGTTTTTTGAAATATTCGAGAATTTATAGCGTTGGAATTAGGTCAAACGGAGCCACAAGGGGCCCATAAGGCATCACGGCACGCCCTGTTGCCTTGTCATCTCCTCGTAGGTCTTCTGGTCCTCCCCCGAAGCTTCTAGGGTCTTTTATGTCCAGAAAAAAATGTCAAAAAGTTTCACAGCATTTGGAATCCCTTCGGTACAATTTTTTTGTAAAACCAAAAATAAGCGGAAAACAACAACTAGCACTAGGCATTGAGTTAATAGGTTAGTCCCCAAAAATTAAATAAATTGCATATAAAGTATTTAAGATTGATAATATAATATCTTGACACAATAAAAAATTATATACGATGGAGACGTATCAGTCCCCAACCGCCTGCACGCGCCCACGTTGCTCACGATGCGCACCCGACGCACTCCCGCACCCACGATCTCCACCCGCACACTCTTCGCGCTACGCCAGCCCCGACCACCATGCCCCTATAAAATCCCTCTCCCTCCTCTCCATTTCCCCTCTGCCCGTGTCGCCAATGCCGGCAGGCTGCTCGCCGTGAACCCTCCAGCCCCGCCACTGACCGTAACCCTAACCGGTCAATTCCAGCCACCACCGAGCCCCTCCCAACCAGCCACCACCACCACTTCATCCACCGCATGCCGGCGAACCCTGTAGACATCCTCGTTGTGCCCAAAGCCCCCCTAGAACACCGACTTCGCCAGCAACTGAAGCTCGCCGCCACGTTGTTGTCGTCTCCAGTAAGAACCATAGGCGCATGACCCTGAGACCTTGTCCATTGTCTTCACCTTGACCTCACGCATCTCCCTGACCATTCTGTTGTCCAGACGCGCACCAAATCGAGCACCGCGACCACACCTGAGAAGCTCCGCCACTGCAACAACTCTAGTGACATCGCCCCGACAATCTCCGTTGTCTCCGAGACTAGTCACCGCCACCAGCAGCTCCACCTCGATGAGCCGCGTCCACCCATGCCCGCTCCCATCTCCGGCGACCTCCGGAACATCGGCAACCACCGCACCCGAGCCGCGCGCTGTTGTCCACCGTTGTCCTCGCATTTTTCGGTGACCTAACTCTGGTGAGGACCCCCTCCGATCTAATCTCGTCCATTGATTTTGATCTAATGGTGCACACTTATTCACTTAAACCCAAAATGGTAATGGCCAATTAGAGCATGCCACATGGCCTAGCCTTATTGTCGGTGTCAAAACCGACGGATCTCAGGTAGGGGGTCCCGAACTGTGCGTCTAGGCGGATGGTAACAGGAGACAAGGGACACGATGTTTTTACCCAGGTTCGGGCCCTCTCGATGGAGGTAAAACCCCACTCCTGCTTGATTGATATTGATAATATGGGTAGTACAAGAGTAGATCTACCACGAGATCAGAGAGGCTAAACCCTAGAAGCTAGCCTATGGTATGGTTGTTGTTCGTCCTACAGACTAAAACCCTCCGGTTTATATAGGCACCGAAGAGGGTTAGGGTTACACAGAGTCGATCACAATGGTAGGAGATCTACATATCCATATCGCCAAACTTGCCTTCCACGCCAAGGAAAGTTCCATCCGGACACGGGACAAAGTCTTCAATCTTGTATCTTCATAGTCCAGGAGTCCGGCCGAAGATGATAGTTCGGCTATCCGGACACCCCCTAATCCGGGACTCCCTCAGTAGCCCCTGAACCAGGCTTCAATGACGACGAGTCCGGCGCGCATATTGTCTTCGGCATTGCAAGGCGGGTTCTTCCTCCGAATACTTCATAGAAGATTTTGAACACAAGGATAGTGTCCGGCTCTGCAAAATAAGTTCCATATACCACCGTAGAGAGAATAATAATATTTACACAAATTCAATCTGCTGACGTATTCCGTGGCATGACATCACACCACGGCCAAGCCTTTATTCGAATCGTTTTTACTGTTCCACCTCAGCGCGTTTAGCGAGGCGGTTTCCTTGGCACGTCTTGTCAAAGCAGAGATCGTGTCCTCTTATTCCGGGTTTCTCATCAATACGGGCGTGGGTAACCCAACCGCGCCATTGATTACGACGCTTAGGAGATAAGCGAGTTTTACCAGGCTGGTGGGGACGCATAGTTTCATCCGTCCATATAAGGGGATAAGGATCCACCTTTTTACCTACGCCTTCTTCCTCCTTTGCTTATCCATTTCCGTGCACTTGAGCTCCAGCGCCCAAGTCCGCACATCTCGCCTCAACCTCCCCCAGCCATGTCCGGAGCGGGAGGCAAGTGGACGGCCTCCTCCGTCACGGAGGGGCACATCAAGAGGCTGCGGAAGGCCGGATATTTGTCCAGCGACATCGCGCATCGGCTCCCCGACAAGGGGAAGCTCATTCCCACCCCCGGGCCCCATGAGAGGGTGGTGTTCCTCACCCATTTCCTCCAAGGACTAGGTTTTCCACTTCACCCATTTTTCTGGGGGCTCATGTTCTACTATGGCCTGGATTTCCACGATCTGGCCCCGAACTTCATCCTCAACATCTCGGCGTTTATCGTCGTGTGCGAGGCCTTCCTCCGCATCAAGCCCCACTTCGGCTTATGGCTGAAGACCTTCAATGTCAAGCCGAAGGTAGTGGGCGGCCAGCAGGCGGAGTGCGGAGGCGCCATGGTGGGCAAGGTACCCAACGTTATATGGCTCGAGGGCTCCTTCATGGAAACCATCAAAGGGTGGCAATCGGGGTGGTTCTACATCACCGAGCCGCGTGACCCTGAATGGGCAGCGGCCCCCGAATTTCGATCTGGCATCCCCACACGGCTCACCTCCTGGAAAGAGAAGGGCCTCACATGGGGTAATTCGGAGGAGCTGACTGGACTCCAAACCTGCGTCCAAAACCTTGTGAACAAGAAGATCAAGCTTGTCAACGCAGTCCAGGTCATGCTCATCCGCCGGATCCTCCCGTGCCAACAACGGGCCTCCAGCTTGTGGGAGTTTGATCTGGCACAGCACCAAACCTTGAGCAGGCTCTTCGACACTACGTATGAAGATGCCTGGAAGGTGCTGTTCAAGGGCGCCGAGGCTCCCGCATCCGCTACAGAAGATCGCGGATTTAGCTCGCAGCGTCAAGCCGGCGAGGTAAGCTATTTTACCCTTTACAGGACACTTATTTTCCATAGTTTGACTCTATGTGGGATCTAAACTCCCCTACCTTTGACAGGCCTAGCAAAAGAAGTCCGAGCAGGTTAACTGTCCGGCTCCCTTGCCCGAAGACCCAGCGGATGCCCAATTAACGGGGCTGCTGGCTCCGGCGCCTTATGTGGTGCCGGAGAAGAAGGCCAAGAAGAAGGCCACGGGAACCCGAAAGAGTTCCCGGCGTCAGGTGTTATCGGACTCATCGTCTGATGACTCCGAGGTGGACTCCTCCCGCGAAGATGAGGAGGAGAAAAAAGAGACCTCTCCCCCAGCGGGGGGAGAGAAGAAAAGGAAGGCCTCCCCAACTGGGGAGGCCGGAGGGTCCAAGAAGGGAAGGACCCTTCATCCGGATTACTCCACCAATGCTGATGACGGCGAAGAGGAGTGGCCATCGAGGGCTAAGCCCCTGGTGACGTCGTAAGTGTCCGGATACCAGAATAACTCATGGCATTTCATTTGTCGCATAGAATCTCTTAACGCCGAATATAACCCTGCAGCCCGCCCAAGGACGAGCTCGACACTTCAACGAGCGGCTCCCTGGTGCCATCGGACGTAGATAGCACTTCACTTCCGGCCGTCTCCTCTCCTCGCGCCGTGGATGACGCCGACGTGGGGTACCAAAAGGGGGCTAGCCAGGAGGAGGAGGTCCTAGAGGCGCCGCAAGGCAACCTCCCGGACTCTGGGCACAAGGGGGATCAAACCCCAAAGGGCTCTAAGTCCGGCCCTGGGCCGGACTCCGCACCGGAACCTTCAGTGGTTCCGGAGTCCGGCGGCCGGCCCCTTCGTAAGAAGGGCAAGACTGCGACACCGGTGACCTCCGTCCAACCGGAGGCACCGAATAATTTGCTGGAGGCGCTTAATGGCGCCTCCATCAACAAGGAGCACCGCACTGTTATGAGTGTGGTGATCCAGAAAGTTCAGTCCGCCAAGAGCGGGCTGACTGAAGCCTACACCAGCCTTCTAACAGGCTTTGAGGTATGTATTTAAGATATACAAAAATATTACCGCATAGACAGTAGCCCCTGATGCTCAGTTTGGTGTTCGGAAGGAAAAACCGAATTGAGGATCTTAAAAAAAGATGTACGCAGGAGTCTAACATAAGTATGTCAATATGGGAATGCAGGCTGCGCTGCTGACCTCTGCCGCACTGACTGCGGAGGTTAATGCATTGAAGCAGAGCCTCGAGCGGTCCGAGAACGAGCTCGGCCTTGCCAAGAAGCAGCTCGAGGACAAGGAAGGTAAGTAATACCTTATGGGAGTATATAAAAAATGTGGTTGCAAAAAAGAACAGGTATAACGTGAAAATTGCAGGGGCCACGAACGAGGTGGCGACCCTGAAGGAAGCGGTGTCCAGGGCCGAAAGCGTCGCGGCCGCGGAACGCACCGAGCGAGAGAAGCAGGAGGCGCGGGTGGCGGAGGTGCGGCAAGAGCTCCAGGCTCTCGTGGAGAAACATGAGAGTTTGGAGCGTGACTCAAAGACTCGAGAGTCCGAGCTCGCCTCGGCTCTTGAGAGCGCCAAAGCCGCTAAGGCCGAAGCCCAAAAAGCCCTCCAGGAAATTGAGGCAATAAGGAAGATAGCAGCGGGTAAGGCATTCTTCATGCAAAGCAAGCACGTGAAAGTGAATTACTTGTTACTTACCCGAATCCGGAGCTCTCCAGGAGCATTCGCAGATCTGCCCCGCAGTGTGTCCGCCGCCGCCGCATTCTACCGGGCCGAGGAAGGGATCTCGACGGAGAAGGTGTTCTGGTCTCAGTATGCTGAGGCCGGACACTCGATGCCCCTGAGCGACCAGCTGAAGCAGCTGGTCGAGCTCCATAAGGTGGCCGAACAAGCCATGAAGGGCCTCATAGTTCGGCTGTGGCCCGAGGAAACCATGCCTGGGAGCTACTTCGGGCTGGTGAGGCGGCTGGTGGACGCCTGTCCATGGATTGAAGTCGTCAAGCGCTCCGTCTGCATCGAAGTTTCCCGTAGGGCCCTTGCCCGTGCTAAAGTGCACTGGGGCAAGATGGACGCTGAGAAGCTTGTGACGGAAGCTCCACCACCGGGCAGGGAGTATCGCAAGCCCGAGATGTATTATGAGAATGTCCTGAAGGGTGCCCGCCTTATAGCGGGTGAATGCTCCAAAGATGTAATTTTTGAGTAAACTCGCATTTGTTATCCTGTACGCTTGAAAACTTGTTCATATGCGCTAAGCAACGCTTGTGAATTTAAAATATTACCTTCTGTGCGTCCGTTTACTAAATTTGAGAGATGGCGAGTCGTCGACTTCTGCCCCCATGCCACGAGTGCTGGGGTGTTCGGGATAAACTTGAGCGCTCTTTTTCCCATTCTTGGGTCCTTCGAGGGAGGCGCTCAATGCAACGAACAAGGCAACCGGACTATAATGCTTGAACACTCTCACTTAGCCATAGAATTCTATAATTTTAAATTTCGGCGAAGCCCCTAGTATTCGGAAGACCGAGTTCGGGGCGCTATCCATGCCCGCGTCGGACAAAGCCGACTCCTTGCTCTAAGCGGCATGAGTCTTTAGGGACTCGAAGAGACCTCTCAAACAGCGACCGGCTCTCGCCCTATCATGATGGTCAGTTTTAGCTTTCTCCACTGAGGTGCTCAACCCAGCTCAACCGGGGCACAATCGCAGTGGTTCTCCCAGCGCTACCTTAGCTGATATAACGGAACGTAAGGTACCA
The DNA here is from genome assembly GCF_002162155.2 of Triticum dicoccoides. Lineage (NCBI taxonomy): Eukaryota > Viridiplantae > Streptophyta > Magnoliopsida > Poales > Poaceae > Triticum > Triticum dicoccoides. Next base: position 279,474,334 of record NC_041383.1, read on the forward strand.
AAACATGGGAGCCGGGCAAACCCAACTATTGACCCAAGACATGATTCGGAGCCGATGCATATAATGCTATAATTTCAGGGTGCCGCACTTGTGAAAGTGTTCGGACTTATCACACCATATGTTGGGGTACTTAAGCCCCTGGTGTATTTGGCCGTACCAAAGCGTGCGGATGCAACATGTCATAAGTGAACATATATAGATAAGAAAAAGGAATGCAATAATAGGCAAAAGCTGTGCATTGTTTATTAAAAAAGCTGCGGTAAAAGCAGAACGATACAAATAGTGCGATAAGCGAGGGACGGGACTATTTGACATGTCCCCCTCCAGGAGCGAGCTGCGGGATGATATGTAAAACAAGTATACTGCTCGTTATAGATACCACCTGTACACTCGACGTAGCTTTCTGCTTCCCTGGCTGTTGCATCATGTGTTCGACAATTCTACTGCCGGACAGGGCTTCTTGAAAAAGGAGTCCTGAAAGTAAGAGGAAAAAGAAGAATGACACAATTGGGAGCCCCTGGTGCAGTTGAGCCGCCCTTCTGGGCTTGCCATGGTCGTGCCCCTCCCCCTATGCCCATGGTATTTCCAGAGCGTAATTATGTACGCGTAGTATTGGTTTCGCAATTTTGCGAGGGCTGGGGTTGGGGCCGCATTGCTATGCGTGCTTGAAACGTGCCAGACGGTCTTGCTGTTGGTTACTCCGGGCGCGCTTGACGGTGTCTGGCCGTTTAATAGCCGGACTCGAGAATTGCCTTAAGAGGCTGCTTTGTACTTCTGCTGCGAGGGCCGCCGTATGCTCCTCCGTTCGGAGAGAGCATTCGGTGTTTCCATTGACCGTAATGACTCCTCGAGGGCCTGGCATCTTGAGCTTGAAGTATGCGTAGTGCGGCACCGCATTGAACTTTGCAAATGCGGTTCGTCCGAGCAGTGCGTGATGCCGCTGCGGAACGGGACTATATCTAAGATTAATTCCTCGCTTCGGAATTTATCCGGTGATCCGAAGACCACTTCAAGTGTAACTGAGCCTGTACAGTTGGCCTCCACACCTGGTATGACGCCTTTAAAGGTCGTCTTTGTGGGTTTAATCCTTGAGGGGTCTATGCCCATCTTGCGCACTGTGTCCTGATAAAGCAGGTTCAGGCTGCTGCCGCCGTCCATTAGGACTCTAGTGAGGTGAAATCCGTCAACGATTGGGTCTAGAACCAATGCGGCGAAGCCGCCATGGCGGATGCTAGTGGGGTGGTCCCTTCGATCAAAAGTGATCGGGCAGGAGGACCACGGATTGAACTTTGGGGCGACTGGATCCATCGCATATACGTCCCTTAGTGCACGCTTCCGCTCCCGTTTGGGTATGTGGGTTGCGTATATCATGTTCACCATCCGCACTTGTGGGGGAAAGCCCTTCTGTCCTCTATTGTTCGGCGGCCGGGGCTCCTCCTCGTCATCGCTATGCAGCCCCTTGTCATTGTTTTCGGCAGTTAGCTTGCCTGCCTGCTTGAACACCCAACAATCCCTGTTGGTGTGATTGGCTGGCTTTTCGGGGGTGCCGTGTATCTGGCACGAGCGATCGAGTATTCGGTCCAAATTGGACGGGCTCGGAGTATTTCTTTTGAATGGCTTTTTCCGCTGACCGGGTTTAGAGTCTTTGAATCCGGCATTGACTGCCGTATCCTCAGTATTATCGCCATTAATGTGGCGCTTGTGCTTGTTGCGATGCGACCTGCCGTTGTTGTCCTTGGTATCTGAATTACCAGGGCTCTTGGTCATATTGTTACTACGAGCTAGCCAGCTATCCTCTCCCGCGCAGAAGCGGGTCATGAGTGTTGTGAGGGCTGCCATGGATTTCGGCTTTTCCTATCCTAGGTGCCGGGCAAGCCACTCGTCGCGGATGTTATGTTTGAAGGCTGCAAGGGCCTCTGCATCCGGACAGTCGATGATTTGATTTTTCTTGGTTAGGAATCGTGTCCAGAATTGTCTGGCCGATTCTTCTGGCTGCTGAATTATGTGGCTTAGGTCATTGGCGTCTGGTGGTCGCACATAGGTGCCCTGGAAGTTGTCGAGGAATGCGGCTTCCAGATCTTCCCAACAACCAATTGACTCCACTGGCAAGCTATTAAGCCAATGCCGAGCTGGTCCTTTAAGCTTGAGTGGGAGGTATTTGATGGCGTGTAGATCATCACTGCGGGCCATGTGGATATGGAGGAGATAGTCCTCGATCCAGACCACAGGATCTGTTGTGCCGTCGTATGATTCAATGTTTACGGGTTTGAAACCCTCAGGGATTTGATGATTCATCACTTCGTCTGTGAAGCATAGTGGGTGTGCGGTGCCTCTGTATTGGGCTATATCACAACGCAGCTCAAATGAGCTTTGTCTACTGTGTTCGGCCCGGCCGGAATTGCCATATCCGGCGTGACGGTTATCATCACGTATCATGGGGTGCCCACGTGATCCATAGATCGATCTTGTTTGCCTTGCCTTGTCCTCTAGTATATCCCATAGGTCTGGCGCATTCTCCCGCGTCTTGGTATTTTTCGAGCGGCGCCGTGGTGCGGCTTGAGTGGAGGGCCGAGATGCCTCTCTGTCGCAGCCACGAGGTGGCCGGTCGGCCGTATTATGCGCTGGTGATGTAGGTTTAGGTGCTTCCTCCTCTAATCGGGGTAGCAGCCTGCGTTTTGGGTAGCTCTTGGAGGGGCGTTCGAGTTCATACTCTTCGGCCGCAAGGACTTCACTCCATCTGTCGGCTAGCAAATCTTGGTCAGCTCTAAGCTGTTGCTGCTTTTTCTTGAGGCTGTTTGCCGTGGCCATAAGCCTGCGTTTGAAACGCTCTTGTTCGGCGGGATCCTCAGGCACGACAAATTCGTCATCGTCGAGGCTTGCCTCGTCTTCGGAGGGAGGCATGTAATTATCGTCCTCTACCTCTCTGCCTGCCGCTCTCTCATGAGGGCTGGCTTCTCCATCCTCCCGCACTGAATCCTGCTGGAGGGAGTTGTCTTCGGCACTGTCCAGGGTGTTATTGTCTCCCGTGCTAGAATTGCCGTTTTTGCTGTGGCGGGATTTAGAGCGGTGCCGCTGACGCCGGCGCTTAGGCTGTTTCTTGGAGGGGTCATCCTCCGTTGTTCCATTGCCATTCCCATCTTTTGGGATATCCACCATGTAAATGTCGTATGACGAGGTGGCCTTCCAGTGCCCTGTAGGCGCTGGTTCTTGGTCGTCTCCTGCATCGTCGTCCATACCGTTGATGTCTTCGGAGTCGAAGTCGAGCATGTCGGTTAGATCATCGACAGTGGCTACTAAGTGGGTGGTGGGTGGGTTTTGAATTTCTTCGTCGTCCGCATCCCAACCTTCCTGACCATAATCCGGCCAGGGCTCTCCTGATAAAGAGAGAGACTTTAGTGAATTCAGGATGTCGCTAAAGGGCGAGTGCTGAAAGATGTCCACGGCGGTGAACTCCATAACCGGCGCCCAGTCGGAATTGATTGGCAGGGGCGCGGGGGGTTCGGAGTCCAGAGAGGAGTCCGGCACCTTGGAGTCACGAGCTTCGCAAAGGACAGGGTTGGTGTTCGGCTCCATCGCTGTAGAGATCGTAGCCCTCGAGGCGGTGTCCAGCCATCCGTCCTCGATCGGCGCAGTCGGCTCCGAGCTAAGGGTCGGAGCGGACACTGGTGCAGCCTCCAGGGCACTGTCCGACGGCAGAGCTAGATCATGCCCTTCGTGATAGTGCGGCGCGCTCGGCTGTGGCTCGAACCCGTCGAAGATCAAGTCTCCGCGGACGTCAGCCGTGTAGTTCAAACTTCCAAATCTGACCTGATGGCCAGGGGCATAGCTTTCGATCTGCTCCAGATGGCCAAGCGAATTGGCCCGCAGTGCAAAGCCGCCGAATACGGAGATCTGTCCAGGGAGAAAAGTCTCACCCTGTACTGCATCGTTGTTGATGATCGAAGGAGCCATCGGGCCTAAAGATGACGACACAGAGGAACTCTCAATGAAAGCACCAATGTCGGTGTCAAAACCGGCGGATCTCGGGTAGGGGGTCCCGAACTGTGCGTCTAGGCAGATGGTAACAGGAGACAAGGGACACGATGTTTTTCCCAGGTTCGGGCCCTCTCGATGGAGGTAAAACCCTACTCCTGCTTGATTGATATTAATGATATGGGTAGTACAAGAGTAGATCTACCACGAGATCAGAGAGGCTAAACCCTAGAAGCTAGCCTATGGTATGAGTGTTGTTCGTCCTACAGACTAAAACCCTCCGGTTTATATAGGCACCGAAGAGGGTTAGGGTTACACAGAGTTAGTTATAGTGGTAGGAGATCTACATATCCGTATCGCCAAGCTTGCCTTCCACGCCAAGTAAAGTTCCATCCGGACACGAGACGAAGTCTTCAATCTTGTATCTTCATAGTCCAGGAGTCCGGCCGAAGATGATAGTTCGGCTATCCGGACACCCCCTAATCCGGGACTCCCTCACTTATCCAAAACATTATCGTTCAATTTTCTGTTAACTCAATTATTTGGTAATTTTACAAAAAAACTCTAAACATAAAACCCTCATAACTAATTATCTACAAGTCACAATTGGGTGGTTCTTTTTGCAAAATGACCCTCATGAAATGCACTATCACCTGGGCTAATAAATTTGGCATTTGAATTTTAAAGATTCAAATTCAAACATAATGAATTCAAATTCAAATAGGGCATAACTTGCAAATTAAAAATCCAAATTAATTGATTCTTTTTGCAACTTGGACCTAGTGAAGTGTAGTTTCATCCTAGCTATTATAGCATAATTTTAAAATAATTTAAAATGACAATTTAAGTATAGTTTACCTGTAGCAGTAATCCAAACAGTATTTAAACCTAAATTGGGTTAACTTTGAATGAAATTTTATTGATAGAATAACTATGCTGCAATTAGATCAAAAACCTATAATGAACCTTAGTGAATATTTCTGGATTATTACTTGACTTTAGGGAACTCAAATAATATTTGAATTGAATTCAAACATAGTTTGGATATAGCTTTAAAAACCTAGGTTTTATTTGAATAAAAGTAATGCAATATAGTTTAGTGATGTGAATTAAACCTAGTAATTAATTTGGAGTTAACAATTGACTTTAGGGAAAGATGAACCCAAATTAAATTTGAATGAAATTTAAAAAGAAATTGCACTTAGTAGATCACTTGGATTAATATTTGACTTTAGCCAATTAATGAAATAAACTACAACAATCATATTGGATTTATATTTGACTTTAGTTGAACTTGAAATAAGCAAATAAACCTTAGTAAACATATTGGAGTTGTATTTGACTTTAGGAAAGCAATATTTGTGTTGTGTCGAACTGAAGCAACTAAGTCAATTATGAAATAATCCATAATTTAATTCAACTATGTAAAACCAAATCCAGTGAACTCAATTCAATTTGAAATCAATTAAGATGAAGCCTTTCTAATCCAAATTGAATTAGAGCCAGACCAAGTTATCATTTTCAGACTTAGTGTAATCAAGCTCATGAAAGGTCAACCAGTTGGAATTGTCATTCAAACTTGAACATGAACTTGGCTATCCAAGGTTCATAGACCACGACTCTCTTGTTAAGGTTCCTTTCCAAAATCTAACAACCACAAGTTGACACCACATACTCCTTATGTGATGAACCCTTATTTGATACTTGCATGTGAACCCTTATGTCACATGTATTCCAACGACATGTTGTTTCAAAACTCTTATGAGTTAACCCTGACATTGACACCATGCACAACACTTGTATGATTGTTGATTGTCTTGTATGGTTGTTTATGATTTCTCTTTATTAGATTGTATGGAGAGCGAAGAGTAACTTGACCAAGATTGTGAGATTGAAGAATCGTCAATACAGGCAAGTGGAACCTTTGATCATAACTTATGTTTTCATGCATTGTAGTCGTTTCTAATTAGGAAATCCCATAGGATTCTTTTCCTTTATGCTTAGCAGAACCCACTGGAGGAAATATAGGTCGATTATACCCTGACCTTTTAACCACCGAGTAGTTGCTTAGCTGCTATAACGTGGATTGGGATCATCATTAAAGGTTACTTATGGTTGACTACTTAACTGCTACGTAATTAATGAATCATTTGGGCGGTGCTTTGGTATTGTTTGGTGGTCGACAGTTTTGTGGACGACCGCCCAGGTATCAAAGGGATTGCAAAATTTCAAAGTCGAGTGGCTTCCATGTGTAACCGTGAAACATTACATGCTTTATTTGGACCAAGTAACTTCTGGGAACCCTCCTGGGCTGACCAGCAGATGTAGAATTTGCATGTAGGGAAACCCGGACTGGGTCGACCATTTTTGAGGGGGCTACAATTTCCCAAAAGTATTGTCTTGGTCTACCTAGCCACTTCACAAGTGAAGTTTAGTGGCACAAGGGTGTGATCGGGAAACATGGGTAAAGTACACAAACCTCTGCAGAGTGTATAAAACAGATCATGATTAGTCGTGTCCCCGATTACAAACAAACTTAAGCAACTGAGGTAAGAATTTCCAGTTTGATCTCATCACCTCTTCTCTAATAAAATTAATGGGTTGAACCAATTAGGGAGTGTGGAGCTCTCGGAGTACTAGGGGGGGGGGGTACCAGGTTCTTTGGAGAAAGCTTGGGGCAACCGTGTGATGCGGGAGTCCACACACTCAAATGATATACTGGACAGTCGCGTGATACGATCTGTCCAGGACTACTGTGTGATGCGGTATGTCCAACTATTGGAGTAGACCACTTTTATAAAAGGTAGGAAAACTATTTTCACGCAAGAAAACCTTTTGTTCGCGAATACGCATTGTTGCATATCTTTGCATTGATAGGTTGGAAAATAAGTTACAGTGAGCAACCAGAGGGGACGTGCGCTAGAAGGCATCCCGCAGGGTGCAAGTGAGCATGGGGAGGAGGTTGCTCAGCCTCGGTACAATTCAGTCAGGTTGTGAGGATAAAAATTCCTAGGCCTTTGGCACTGGCATGGGCCCCAGGCGAGCCTCATCCCGGATAGTGCACGCGAGATCGTTGCTCGATGGCTGAATGTTATCAAAAACCATAGCATTGTGGTGCTTCCACAAGGAGCAGGCGACGAGGGAAATGAAGGAGTTTGCTCCTTTGCGAAGGCTGGCCGGAGTGGCATTGCTGGTGGCCGACCACCAGGCGTAGAAGCTTGCTGAGGCGGTTGACGGAGAAGCTGGCAGTCTGCACCAAGAGAGGATTTCATGCCAAGTGATTCTGGAGAAGGCGCATTGGACTAGGAGGTGGTCTATGGTCTTGAGCTCTTGGCAGCAAAATTTGTAGTAACGATCATGTGGGAGTCCATGGCGAGCACACTCAGAGGTCCAACAGTGGTCCATGAAGGAAAGCAAAGGAAGAAATTGGCGTTTGTGGGAGCCCAACAACGCCATATGAGGCGCCAAAAGGGGGAACCTGTCGATCCAGCGAATAGGGCCTTGTAGGCCGAGCTGAAAAACCTAGCCGCACCAAATTTCATACTTAAGTTCCATCAAGCCAATCCCGCTGAAGCTTGCCAGTACATTCAATGTGTTGACCCTTGTGGCTGCAACGTATCATGTTGCAGGTTTACCATAACAATTGGAAGGTACGGGGTAGGTTTCCGATGTTATAATCAACTCTTGCCTGTGAGTGATTGGACGCCACAAAACTAGAATATTATCTCCGCTGCATGACTATATTGTAAGCTAGCCCACGAGCTAAGAAGGTATGTATTGTAAAGCACTAGATCTATGATGTAATACTATGACAGGTGGTGTTTCCCTGGTGTTTCATCATCGACTGTGCATGTCAGCTATTGATCTAGGGACTGACATAGTAAGCATAGGGATTTGGGCCCCTCCCGGGACTGAGTCGTGACATGATGGTATCAGAGCACATGTTGTCTATAGGACGTGACCCTAGAAAGTGGAAAGCCATAGTATAAAACCTATGTTGTAGATCGATAGTCTTGTATATTCTTATCTCATTCATTTCTAGTCCTCTTCTTTTCATAAACATAGATGGCCACACTCATGGAACCAATTGATGAGATTCCAATGCTTAGCATGACCCTGAAGGGAGACACTAAATTCCCAAGAGCACTAAAATGCATCATGTTAGGCATGGGACTACTTGGAGAAGCACTATACAAAGGATTTCCAGTTTGGCATAAAGGAAGGAACTGTTGGTTACTGCAACTTCACATGTATGCCCATCAAGGAGACAACCATGAGGCCGAAGGAATTCATGTGATCACCAACCTGACACTCCAAGCTACCTTTTTTCTTGCTACACGAGATGCTGCATGGGAATCAATCAAGAAGTTGGGAATGAGACTCTGAATCAGACTGTACTGCACTCAGGAGCACCTTAACGGAGTTCAGGATGAACTGAGGTCAGTCAAGGAGGAACTCGCAAAGGAGAAGAATAGGAAGAACCCAAGAGTGAAGCAATCTAAGGAAGAAGGATTGACTAGATGGATCAAGAAGTAAGATAACTGGAGCAATCAAGAAGCTTAGACTTGACCACCACTACTATGTTAATCCGAAGTAGAACGTTATGCGTGAACCGCTACTATGTCAATCTGACGTAGTGATGTACAGTAGTTGGATGAGATCATACTGGATGCAGTATGACCTTACTTAGGGTTTGTTTTGAACCTTGTTGCTTGAGTGAACTAATTGACATAATTGTCAAGTGGAATTTGTTTGCTCTAATTTTTGTGAAGTGTGAACTACATACTACATAGTTAGAGGACTACCCGAATATGATGGAAGTCAGAAGAATGCCACTGGAGGAGTTAAGATGAGAACAAAGGAAACATAGGAAACTTCAAAATAAGTGGGAAATAAGACCAGACCATGCGGACAAACCTTAGGTGTGAGTGTTATCATGTGTTATACTAACAGCCATACGAGGCTATATATATAATACTAGTGGGACTAACATAAGGGTATCTATCTCTCTTGTCTATTCTCTCAACCCTGACCTAGACCGCCCAATACCCAGAGTTGACATCATGGAACCCAAGCTACTGATCTTGTGCGGACTAGCAACCAGAGTAGATATTGGCAGTTGGATTGCAGCTGTTGAGAAGGAGACGAGGAAGGACATAATCGAAGATAGAAGCAAGATTCTCTATGCCAAGTCATAGGCAGGGAATGTGCTCAACTAGTATAGAGAGTATGAAGCAGCAGTAAGAACATGAGTACCATTTACATGGGGAAATCTTAAGAAGGAAATTAGAAGAGCAATTGAACTCATGAAGTTAGAGGAGAAGCTAGAACCTGAGGGAAAGGATTGAGCCAGTAAGTCAGATTGCCATCGAGGAGAAGGATACTATCCATACATGAACACAACTAAACTCACCGCTTAGACTAGAAAGTAAATACACTTGACCCATCCGCTTCTCGCGAGAAGCCAGAACGACACTGTGCATTTCTCATGCTAACGCAACTCATCTTACTATGACAATGGTATGACTATACCGACCAAAATACTATCAATAAATTATTTCCCAAACTTAACCATTTCTAAATTAAAGTTAACCTGATCCAAGTGGTCTAAACTCCATACCATGTCCTATTATCCTTTTTCCACAAGTGTCCTTATATTAAAGTTATCATAATCTAAAATGGCCAAACACGTCATCTTAAATCTCAACTTAAAATACTTTACTCAACTTCCTACACTATACTCTTGCCAAACTCAACTATTACCCTTTCATTCATAACCCTAGGTTTGCATACCTTATGCTAGCAAGTGAATGGCATCTTAGTGGCTGTCACACCCCTGATGTCATGCTATAGTGAACCCATGCTAATGATGTCATGTCATCATGCTTTACTAAGCCAAATTGCCACTTGGTAAAAATGCAAGTCAAGTTATTATTTATTCAAACTGTCCAACAAAAATATTTGTTAGGTTGCAAATAATCACTAAGTAATTTTCATGTAAAAACCAAAATATTTTTAAATATTTAAATGCCCTTAACCTATTTAAAACTAAAGCAACATCATTAGATTGGTCCATTTCCATATAAACAAATATTTATACATTTCCATATGGTTTGAAACTTTGTGGGCCTCTTCATTATGATGCATAGTATTTATTTGTAATTTCCATAAATAATAAAATTCATTTAGTAGCTATTTAAAATAGAAAATAGGACAAAAATGAAAACAATAAAAGAAAAAGATAAAAGAAAAGGGAATTGCGTCACTGGGCCCCAGTGGCCACAGTGCACGGCCCAGCCCACCCGGCGCCATCTTCTTCCTTCTGTTCATAGGAGGCTGTAGCAGGAATCCACCGGCGCCATGGCCGTGCTTGGCCGCGTGCAGACCATCCAACACCCCCTGTCCGCCTACAAGACGCCGGTGCCCCTCCCCAAACCCTACCCACCTCTCCTTCCTCTCCCCCACGTCGCGACCTCCTTTGCCCGCATCGCCTGAGGGTACCGTCGGCACGTTGCTGATAACCCACAAGTATATGGAATCAATTGTAGCCTTTTTCGATAAGAGTGTCGAACCCAACGAGGAGCTAAAGGTAGAATTAATATCCCCTTCAAGTTATATCGACCACCGATACAACTGTACGCACACTTAATGTTCGCTTTACCTAGAACAAGAATAAAACTACTTTGTAGGTGCAATAGGTTATGTTTGCAAGAATAAAACTAGAAGTATTTCGCTAGATAATAAAATTTAGTTTGTTTTACTAGAGAGCTTTGCCTTTTTGTAACACAAAGAGAAAGATTATCCATAGGTAATTGAATATAACATGATAGATACTTATCATATACAATGAGGAAGAGGCATACGCTAAAATACTTTCGGTTGTTGGATCACATGCACTTATGATTGCAACTCTAGCAAGAATCCGCAACTACTAAAGATCATTAAGGTAAAGCCCAACCATAGCATTAAGTAACAAGTCCTCTTTACTCCCATATGCAACAACCCCTTTACTCGGGTTTAAGCTTCTGCCACTCTCACAACCACCATAAGCGAATTATGAACGTATTACAACACCCTACAACGGTAATCCCTAATGCTTGCGTGACATGGAGGGCACCATAGGACAACACTATATAACATACAACTCATATCAATCATGCCATACCACAATTAACCCGAAAGACAAAAGAAATCTACTCAAATATCATAGGATAGCTACACATCGTTGGATAATAATATATATCATAAAGCACCATGTTAAAGTAGAGATTACAGTGGGAATAGAGAGGTTACACCGCTGCATAGAGGGGGAGAAAGTTGGTAACTGTGGCGGCGAAGTTGTTGGTGTAGATTGTCGTCAGGATGGTTCCTCCGGCGGTGCTCCGGCGCCACCGAAAGAGAGGGGAAGAGCGCCCCTCCTTCTTCTTCCTTGCCCCCTAGATGGAAAGAGGGTTTCCCCTCTGGTCCTTGGCCGCCATGGATCCCGTAGGGCAGGATCCCCTCCGAGATTGGATTTACCTCTCTATTTCCCTTCTGTTTCTCATTCCTGTTTTCTGGCCCTTCACCATTTCTTGTATTCCTGGAGATCTGTAACTCCGATTGGGCTGAAATTTTAACACCATTTTTATCCAAAAATTATCTTTCTTGTAGTGAAAGAAGGGCCCCAACCGACTTGCGGGGTGGCCACAAGCTTGCTTGCATGCCTCAGGGTAGGGGCGCGTTGTGTGAGCTTGTGGGCCCCTCTAGCATTATCTTGTGTTGATTCTTTTTCTTGGAAATCACATATATTCCAGAAAAAAATCTCCGTAAAGTTTCATCGCGTTTGGATTTTGGTTGATATGGATTTTCTACGAAATAAAAAACATGCAACAAACATGAACTAACACTGGGCACTCGATCAATATGTTAGTCCAAGAAAATCATATAAATTGTTGCCAAAAGTATGTGGAAGTAGTAAAATGTAGGCATTAAACAATTAAAAATTATAGATACGATGGAGACGTATTAGCATCCCCAAGCTTAATTCATGCTCATACTCGAGTAGGTAAATGATAAAAAGATAATTTTTGATGTGGAATGCTACCTAACATAATCTTGATCATATAATCTGATCATGGCATGAATATTAAGATACGAATGATTCAATTTGATATTGAAATAATAATACAAAAATGCATGTAATTCATCATTGCCTTTCATAATAATGGAGCTAAAGGAAACAACCTCTATACACTTAGTTGTGGTAAGCATGACTGTAGGATTGAAAGTACGTCTAGAGGGGGGGGGGTGATTAGACTACTTGACTGAATAAAAATCTAACCTTTTCCCAATTTTAGTTGTGGGCAGACTTTAGCAATTAGCACAAGTCAAACAATCAACCTACACATGCAGTTCTAAGAGTGTAGCAGCGGAAATTAAAACATTGCATGTGAAGGTAAAGGGAAGAGTTTGGAGAAGGCAAACGCAATGATGACATGGAGATTTTTGGTGTGGTTCCGATAGGTGGGGCTATCGTACATCCACGTTGATGGAGACTTCAACCCACGAAGGGTAACGGCTGCGCGAGTCCATGGAGGGCTCCACCCACGAAGGGTCGATGAAGACGCAACCTTGTGTATCCCACCGTGACCATCGCCCATGAAGGACTTGCCTCACTCTGGTAGATCTTCATGAAGTAGGCGATCTCCTTGCCCTTACAAACTTCTTGGTTCAACTCCACAATCTTGTCGGAGGCTCCCAAGTGACACCTAACCAATGTAGGAGACACCACTCTCCAAAAGGTAATAGATGGTGTGTTGATGATGAACTCCTTGCTCTTGTGCTTCAAATGATAGACTCCCCAACACTCAGCTCTCTATCACATATTTGGATATGGTGGAAAGATGATTTGAGTGGAAAGCAAATTGCGGAAGGCTAGAGATCAAGATTCTTGCGGTAGGATTGGTATATCTTGGTCTCAACACATGACTAGGTGGTCCTCTCTCAAAAATGTATGCTAGAAGTGTAGGCACATTCTGACGGCTCTCTCACGTATGGAGAAGGGGGTGGAGGGATATAGATAGCCTCCACACAAAATCTAACTGTTACCCACATTTGACACAACTCTGTCAGACCGAATAGAAGAACTCGGTGAGACTGATTCAGTTCAAAATGTGAACGTCAAGAATCTTGATGGGACCAACTGGAACAACTCGGTGTGACCGATGTGCCAGAGCTTAGGGCAAACAACAACTCGGTGACGCCGATTGCGTCAACTTGGTGAGACCAAAGTGAAGCAATGCACAAATAGAGAAGATGTCAAGCAAACTCGGTGGGACCGATTGCTCATTTCGGTGAGACCGCAAAGGGAAACAGAGAGTTTGAAAGGCCATCTTAGTGAAACCGAGATCCGTATTGGTGTGACCGAACTATTTAGGGTTTTTGGCAGTGGCTATGTCATATAAACTCAGTGGCGCCAAATAGAAAGAATCGGTGGGGCCAAGTTTGACTTTGAGTTTTGGACATATTTGGAATGAGAAAGTGGTTGAAGGTTTTGGAGCAATATCACTAAGCATTTTGAGCAAGTAGACCATTAAGCAACAACTCATCCCCTTTTAATAGTATTGGCTTTCCTATGGACTCAATGTGATGTTGGATCACTAACATATAAATGAAGAGTCTTGAGCTTTTGCTAATATGTGTCCTTAGCATTTTGTGGGGTCCACATCTCTAGTCCATGCCATGCCATTCATTGAACTTTCTGAAATATTAAACTTGAATGGATATTAGTTCAATGAGCTATATGTTGTTATGAATTACCAAAACCACCAGAGATTAGTTACACTTTCAATCTCCCCCTTTTTGGTAATAGATGACAACATATAGATCAAAGCTTCGACAAATGATAATATGAATGAAATACATCGTCGCTTTGAGTAGTATGTGATAAGCAAGAGCTCCTCCTAAATTTGTGCATTATTTAAAATTTGCATTTGAATGCAAATGCACAATCGATAGGATCATGGGTCACTCTTCCATGTCACATACATCTTGGTGGAGCGCTCAAAATGATAAAGATTGAGTAGCATGCACTCATCACCAAAGATAGAAGTGATTGATCATACAAACATTCATAGACATAATCATGAAAGCATACATTAAGCATAGTGAAGGAAATATGCCCTAGAGGCAATAATAAAGTTATTATTTATTTCCTTATATCATGATAAATGTTTATTATTCATGCTAGAATTGTATTAACCGGAAACATGATACATGTGTGAATACATAGACAAACATAATGTCACTAGTATGCCTCTACTTCACTAGCTCATTAATCAAAGATGATTATGTTTCCTAAACATAGACATGAGTTGTCATTTGATTAACGTGATCACATCATTAGTAGAATGATGTGATTAACATGACCCATTCCGTTAGCTTAGCACTTGATCATTTAGTATGTTGCTATTGCTTTCTTCACGACTTATACATGTTCCTACAACTATGAGATTATGCAACTCCCGTTTACCGGAGGAACACTTTGTGTGCTACCAAACGTCACAACGTAACTGGGTGATTATAAAGGAGCTCTACAGGTGTCTCCAAAGGTACATGTTGAGTTGGCGTATTTCGAGATTAGGTTTTGTCACTCCGATTGTCGGAGAGGTATCTCTGGGCCCTCTCGGAAATGAACATCACTATAAGCCTTGCAAGCAATGTAACTAATGAGTTAGTTAAGGAATGATGCATTACATAACGAGTAAAGAGACTTGCCGGTAACGATATTGAACTAGGTATTGAGATACCGATGATCGAATCTCGGGCAAAGTAACATACCGATGACAAAGGGAACAACGTATGTTGTTATGCGGTTTGACCGATAAAGATCTTCGTAGAATATGTAGGAGCCAATATGAGCATCCAGGTTCCGCTATTGGTTATTGACCGGAAACGTGTCTCGGTCATGTCTACATAGTTCTCGAACCCGTAGGGTCCGCACGCTTAAAGTTTCGATGACAATTATATTATGAGTTTATGAGTTTTGATGTACCGAAGGTTGTTCGGAGTCTCGGATGTGATCACGGACATGACGAGGAGTCTCGAAATGGTCGATACATGAAGATTGATATATTGGAAGCATATATTTGGATGTCGGAAGTGTTCTGGGTGAAATCGGGATTTTACCGGAGTACCCGGGGGGGTTACCAGAACCCCCTGGGGGCTTAATGGGCCATAGTGGGCCTTAGTGAAGAAGAGGAGAGGAGGCCAGGGCAGGGCCGCGCGCCCCTCCCCCTAGTCCGTATAGGACAAGGAGAGGGGGGCAGTGCCCCCCTTTCCTTCCTCTCTCTCCCTTCTCTTCCCCCCTTCTCCTAATCCAACAAGGAAGGAGGGAGTCCTACTCCCGGTGGGAGTAGGACTCCCCTTGGCACGCCTCCTCCCCGGCCGGCCGCCCCCTTCCCCCTTGCTCCTTTATATACGGGGGCAGGGGGCACCTCTAGAGACACAACATCAGATCATTGATCTCTTAGCCGTGTGCGATGCCCCCCTCCACCATAGTCCTCCTCGATAATATTGTAGCGATGCTTAGGCGAAGCCCTGCGACGGTAGAACATCAACATCTTCACCACGCTGTCGTGCTGACGGAAATCTCCCTCGACACTCAGCTGGATCGGAGTTCGAGGGACGTCATCGAGCTGAACGTGTGCTAGAACTCGGAGGTGCCGTACTTTCGGTGCTTGATCGGTCGGGCCGTGAAGATGTACGACTACATCAACCGCGTTGTTCTAACGCTTCCGCTTTCGGTCTACGAGGGTACGTGGACGACACTCTCCCCTCTCGTTGCTATGCATCACCATGATCTTGCGTGTGCGTAGGATTTTTTTTGAAATTACTATGTTCCCCAACAGTGGTATCAGAGCCTGGTTTTATGTGTAGATGTTATATGCACGAGTAGAACACAAGTGAGTTGTGGGCGATACAAGTCATACTGCTTACCACCATGTCATACTTTGGTTCGGCGGTATTGTTGGATGAAGCGGCCCGGACCGACATTACACGTACGCTTACGCGAGACTGGTTCTACCGACGTGCTCTGCACACAGGTGGCTGGCGTGTGTCAGTTTCTCCAACTTTAGTTGAACCGAGTGTGGCTATGCCCGGTCCTTGAGAAGGTTAAAACAACACTAACTTGACGAACTATCGTTGTGGTTTTGATGCGTAGGTAAGAACGGTTCTTGGTCAGCCCGTAGTAGCCACGTAAAATTTGCAACAACAAAGTAGAGGACGTCTAACTTGTTTTTGCAGGGCATGTTGTGATGTGATATGGTCAAGACGTGATGCTATATTTTATTGTATGAGATGAACATGTTCTGTAACCAAGTTGTCGGCAACTGGCAGGAGCCATATGGTTGTCGCTTTATTGTATGAAATGCAAGCGCCCTGTAATTGCTTTACTTTATCACTAAGTGGTAGCGATAGTCGTAGAAGCAATAGGTGGCAAAACGACAATGATGCTATGACGGAGATCAAGGTGTCGCGCTGGTGACGATGGTGATCATGATGGTGCTTCGGAGATGGAGATCACAAGCACAAGATGATGATGGCCATATCATATCACTTATATTGATTGCATGTGATGTTTATCCTTCATGCATCTTATTTTGCTTTGATTGACGGTAGCATTATAAGATGATCTCTCACTAAATTTCAAGAAGTGTTCTCCCTAAGTATGCACCATTGTGAAAGTTCTTCGTGCTAAGACACCACGTGATGATCGGGTGTGATAGGCTCTACGTTCAAATACAACGGGTGCAAAACAGTTGCACACGCGGAATACTCACGTTAAACTTGACGAGCCTAGCATATACAAATATGGCCTCGGAACATTGAGACCGAAAGGTCGAGCGTGAATCATATAGTAGATATGATCAACATAGTGATGTTCACCATTGAAAACTACTCCATCTCACGTGATGATCGGACATGGTTTAGTTGATTTGGATCACATGATCACTTAGATGACTAGAGGGATGTCTGTCTAAGTTGGAGTTCTTTAGTAATATGATTAATTGAACTTAAATTTATCATGAACTTAGTACCTGATAGTATTTTGCTTCTCTATGTTTGTTGTAGATAGATGGCTCGTGCTGTTGTTCCGTTGAATTTTAATGCGTTCCTTGAGAAAGCTAAGTTGAAAGATGATGGTAGCAATTACACGGACTGGGCCCGTAACTTGAGGATTATCCTCATTGCTGCACAGAAGAATTACATCCTGGAAGCACCGCTGGGTGCCAGGCCTGCTCCAGATGCAACTGACGACGTTAAGAACGTCCGGCAGAGCAAAGCTGATGACGACTTGATAGTTCAGTGTGCCATGCTTTACGGCTTAGAACCGGGACTTCAACGATGTTTTGAACATCATGGAGCATATGAGATGTTCCAGGAGTTGAAGTTAATATTTCAAGCAAATGCCCGGATTGAGAGATATGAAGTCTCCAATAAGTTCTATAGCTGCAAGATGGAAGAGAATAGTTCTGTCAGTGAACATATACTCAAAATGTCTGGGTATAATAATCACTTGATTCAACTGGGAGTTAATCTTCCTGATGATAGTGTCATTGACAGAATTCTTCAATCACTGCCACCAAGCTACAAGAGCTTCGTGATGAACTATAATATGCAAGGGATGGACAAGACTATTCCCGAGCTCTTCGCAATGCTAAAGGCTGCAGAGGTAGAAATCAAGAAGGAGCATCAAGTGTTGATGGTCAATAAGACCACCAGTTTCAAGAAAAAGGGTAAAGGGAAGAAGAAGGGGAACTTCAAGAAGAACAGCAAACAAGTTGCTGCTCAAGAGAAGAAACCCAAATCTGGACCTAAGCCTGAGATTGAGTGCTTCTACTGCAAGCAGACTGGTCACTGGAAGCGGAACTGCCCCAAGTATTTGGCGGATAAGAAGGATGGCAAGTTGAACAAAGGTATATGTGATATACATGTTATTGATGTGTACCTTACTAATGCTCGCAGTAGCACCTGGGTATTTGATACTAGTTCTGTTGCTAATATTTGCAACTCGAAACAGGTACTACGGATTAAGCGAAGATTGGCTAAGGACGAGGTGAGGATGTGCGTGGGAAATGGTTCCAAAGTCGATGTGATCGCGGTCGGCATGCTACCTCTACATCTACCTACGGGATTAGTTTTAGACCTGAATAATTGTTATTTGGTGCCAGCGTTGAGCATGAACATTATATCTGGATCTTGTTTGATGGGAGATGGTTATTCATTTAAATAAGAGAATAATGGTTGTTCTATTTATATGAGTAATATCTTTTATGGTCATGCACCCTTGAAGAGTGGTCTATTTTTATTAAATCTCAATAGTAGTGATACACATATTCATAATGTTGAAGCCAAAAGATGTAGAGTTGATAATGATAGTGCAACTTATTTGTGGCACTTCCGTTTGGGTCATATTGGTGTAAAGCGCATCAAGAAACTCCATACTGATGGACTTCTGGAATCACTTGATTATGAATCACTTGGTACTTGCGAACCGTGCCTCATGGGCAAGATGACTAAAACGCCGTTCTCCGGAACTATGGAGCGAGCAACAAACTTGTTGGAAATCATACATACTGATGTATGTGGTCCAATGAATGTTGAGGCTCGCGGCGGATATTGCTATTTTCTCACCTTCACAGATGATTTGAGCAGATATGGGTATATCTACTTAATGAAACACAAGTCTGAAACATTTGAAAAGTTCAAAGAATTTCAGAGTGAAGTGGAAAATCATCCTAACAAGAAAATAAAGTTTCTATGATTTGATCGTGGAGGAGAATATTTGAGTTACGAGTTTGGTTTACATTTGAAAGAATGCGGAATAGTTTCGCAACTCACGCCACCCGGAACACCACAACGAAATGGTGTGTCCGAACATCGTAATCGTACTTTACTAGATATGGTGCGATCTATGATGTCTCTTACTGATTTACCGCTATCGTTTTGGGGTTATGCTTTAGAGACGGCCGCATTCACGTTAAATAGGGCACCATCAAAATCCGTTGAGATGACGCCTTATGAACTATGGTTTGGCAAGAAACCAAAGTTGTCGTTTCTTAAAGTTTGGGGCTGCGATGCTTATGTGAAGAAACTTCAACCAGATAAGCTCGAACCCAAATCGGAGAAATGTGTCTTCATAGGATACCCAAAAGAGACTATTGGATACACCTTCTATCATAGATCTGAAGGCAAGACTTTTGTTGCTAAATTCGGATCCTTTCTAGAAAAAGAGTTTAGTAGAACTTGATGAGGTAACTGTACCTGCTCCCTTATTGGAAAGTAGTTCATCACAGAAATCGGTTCCTCTGACAACTACACCAATCAGTGAGGAAGCTAATGATATTGATCATGAAACTTCAGATCAAGTTACTACAGAACCTCGTAGGTCATCTAGAGTAAGATCCGCTCCAGAGTGGTACGGTAATCCTATTCTGGAAGTCATGTTAGTTGACCATGGCGAACCTATGAACTATGAGGAAGCAATGATGAGCCCAGATTCCACAAAATGGCTTGAGGCCATGAAATCTGAGATGGGATCTATGTATGAGAACAAAGTATGGACTTTGGTTGACTTGCCCGATGATCGGCAAGCCATCGAGAATAAATGGATCTTCAAGAAGAAGACTGATGTTGATGATAATGTAACTGTCTACAAAGCTCGACTTGTTGCGAAAGGTTTTCGACAAGTTCAAGGAGTTGACTACAATGAGACTTTCTCACCCATAGGGATGCTTAAGTTTGTCCGAATCTTGTTAGCAATTGCCACATTTTATGATTATGAAATATGGCAAATGGATGTCAAAACTACATTCCTGAATGGATTTCTAGAAGAAGAGTTGTATATGATGCAACCAGAAGGTTTTGTCGATCCAAAAGGTGCTAACAAAGTGTGCAAGCTCCAGCGATCCATTTATGGACTGGTGCAAGCCTCTCGGAGTTGGAATAAATGCTTTGATAGTATGATCAAAGCATATGGTTTTATACAGACTTTTGGAGAAGCCTGTATTTACAAGAAAGTGAGTGGGAGCTCTATAGCATTTCTGATATTATATGTAGACTACATATTGTTAATTGGAAATGATATAGAATTTCTGGATAGCATAAAGGGATACTTGAATAAAAGTTTTTCGATGAAAGACCTCGGTGAAGCTGCTTACATATTGGGCATCAAGATCGATAGAGATAGATCAAGACGCTTAATTGGACTTTCACAAAGCACATACCATGATAAAGTTTTTGAAAAAGTTCAAAATGGATCAGGCAAAGAAAGGGTTCTTGCTTGTATTACAAGGTGTGAAGTTGAGTCAGACTCAATGCCCGACCACAGCAGAAGATAGAGAGAAAATGAAAGATGTTCCCTATGCTTGAGCCATAGGCTCTATCATGTATGCAATGCTGTGTACCTGACCTGATGTATGCTTAGGAATAAGTTTAGCAGGGAGGTACCAAAGTAATCCAGGAGTGGATCACTAGACAGCGGTCAAGAACATCCTGAAATACCTGAAAAGGACTAAGGATATGTTTCTCGTTTATGGAGGTGACAAAGAGCTAGTCGTAAATGGTTACGTCGATGCAAGCTTTGACACTGATCCGGACGATTCTAAATCGCAAACCGGATACGTGTTTATATTAAACGATGGAGCTGTCAGTTGGTGCAGTTCTAAACAAAGCATCATGGCAGGATCTACATACGAAGCAGAGTACATAGCTACTTCGGAAGCAGCAAATGAAGGAGTCTGGATGAAGGAGTTCATTTCCGATCTAGGTGTCATACCTAGTTAATCGGGACCAATGAAGATCTTCTGTGACAATACTGGTGCAATTGCCTTGGCAAAGGAATCCAGATTTCACAAGAGGACCAAGCACATACAGAGATGCTTCAATTCCATCCGGGACCAAGTCCATGTGGGAGACATAGAGATTTGCAAGATACATACGGATCTGAATGTTGCAAACCCGTTGACTAAGCCTCTTCCACGAGCAAAACATGATCGGCACCAAGGCTCCATGGGTGTTAGAATCATTACTGTGTAATCTAGATTATTGACTCTAGTGCAAGTGAGAGACTGAAGGACATATGCCCTAGAGGCAATAATAAAGTTATTATTTATTTCCTTATATCATGATAAATGTTTATTATTCATGGTAGAATTGTATTAACCGGAAACATGATACATGTGTGAATACATAGACAAACATACTGTCACTAGTGTGCCTCTACTTGACTAGCTCATTAATCAAAGATGGTTATGTTTCCTAACCATAGACATGAGTTGTCATTTGATTAACGGGATCACATCATTAGTAGAATTATGTGATTGACATGACCCATTCCGTTAGCTTAGCACTTGATCGTTTAGTATGTTGCTATTGCTTTCTTCATGACTTATACATGTTCCTACAACTATGAGATTATGCAACTCCCCTTTACCAGAGGAACACTTTGTGTGCTACCAAACGTCAAAACGTAACTGGGTGATTATAAAGGAGCTTTACAGGTGTCGCCAAAGGTACATGTTGAGTTGGCGTATTTCGAGATTAGGTTTTGTCACTCCGATTGTCGGAGAGGTATCTCTGGGCCCTCTCGGTAATGCACATCACTATAAGCCTTGCAAGCAATGTAACTAATGAGTTAGTTACGGAATGATGCATTACATAACAAGTAAAGAGACTTGCCGGTAACGAGATTAAACTAGGTATTGAGATACCGACGATCGAATCTCGGGTAAAGTAACATACCGATGACAAAGGGAACAATGTATGTTGTTATGCGGTTTGACCGATAAAGATCTTCGTAGAATATGTAGGAGCCAATATGAGCATCCAGGTTCCACTATTGGTTATTGATCAAAAATGTGTCTCGATCATGTCTACATAGTTCTCGAACCCGTAGGGTCCGCACGCTTAAAGTTTCGATGACAGTTATATTATGAGTTTATGAGTTTTGATGTATCGAAGGTTGTTCGGAGTCCCGGATGTGATGACAGACATGACGAGGAGTCTCGAAATGGTCGAGACATGAAGATCGATATATTGGAAGCCTATATTTGGATGTCGGAAGTGTTCCCGGTGAAATCGGGATTTTACCGGAGTACCGGGGGGTTACCGGAACCCCCCGGGGGCTTAATGGGCCATAGTGGGCCTTAGTGGAGAAGAGGAGAGGAGGCCAGGGCAGGGCCGCGCGCCCCTCCGCCCTAGTCCGAATAGGACAAGGAGAGGGGGGCGGCGCCCCCACTTTCCTTCCTCTCTCTCCCTCCTCTTTCCCCCCTTCTCCTAATCCAACAACGAAGTAGGGAGTCCTACTCCCGGTGGGAGTAGGACTCCCCTTGGCGCGCCTCCTCCTTTGCCGTCCGCCCCCTCCCCCTTGCTCCTTTATATACGGGGGCAGGGGGGCACCTCTAGAGACACAACAACAAATCATTGATCTCTTAGCCGTGTGCGGTGCCCCCCTCCACCGTAGTCCTCCTGGATAATATTGTAGCGGTGCTTAGGCGAAGCCCTGCGACGGTAGAACATCAACATCGTCACCACGCCGTCGTGCTGACAGAACTCTCCCTCGACACTCGGCTGGATTGGAGTTAAGGACGTCATCGAGCTGAACGTGTGCTAGAACTCGGAGGTGCCGTACTTTCGGTGCTTGATCGGTCGGGCCGTGAAGACGTACGACTACCTCAACTGCGTTGTTCTAACGCTTCCGCTTTCGGTCTACGAGGGTACGTGGACGACACTCTCCCCTCTTGTTGCTATGCATCACCCTGATCTTGCGTGTGCGTAGGAATTTTTTGAAATTACTACGTTCCCCAACACATAGTATGATCAAACACATGATCACATAAAGTATCTCACGAGCTTAACACAAGTAGTAGCAACAACCAAACCAAAGCAGCAAGAGTAGCAAGGCAAATAAAACCAACAAAAGGCAAAAGACACTCTCTCTCGAAGCCCATGATCTATACACTTTCTCCCCCTTTGGCAACAAGTTACCAAAAAGTTTGAAAACATATAGTGCTATACGACACTCTAGGCACGATCTCCAGGAGATCCTGAAGGGGTCTTCTAGCTTGTCGCTCCAGTGTGCGTAGACGGAGTGGAGAGGAGTCCATCTGCAAATGCCTCTGCTGAAGTCTATGGAGCTGGAGGAGTTGACACTGGAGGGGCAACTGTGGCAGTGGTTGCAGGTGCTGAAAGAGTAGTCCTGGAGTATGCAACTGGCACAGCTGATGATCTTTGTGCCCTTGGCACTCTCTTGATTGTATCTGTTGTGGGTATATCATCACTGTCCTCAGTATCATCCCTTAACTTCTCCACAATTGTTTGAATCTCTATGACCTTCACATCAAGGTCGTGCATCTTTGTCTCAATGATCCTTTCAAGACTCTCCAGATTTCGAGACAAAGTGGCCAAGCTTTTCTCAATCCTCACGGTAGCCTCAAGCAGATAACTGAGTTGATCTTGCTTGGTCTTGAGATTCACTATAGAAGCATATGAAGCACTTGCTGCCTTTGCTGCTTTTGTAGCCTTTGCTTTCTCGATCTTTTTCTAGGCCTCAACACAAGTAGGATGTGAAGCATCCATGACAACCTTGTTGTCCTCAAAATCTGGCCTTAGGGGTAGATGCTCTTTGTCAAGCAGATATGTCCCAATCCCAACCTTGGAGTTGATCAACATCTGGATGTGTGGGGCATATCCACAAGACCTCTTGGAGTTGATCAACATCTGGATGTGTGGGGCATATCCACAAGACCTCTTCTGGCCGGCTGCTGTTCTCTTTACTATCTCAACAATCAAGATCATGACTTTGAATTTTTGTGGGACATCAAACAAATGTAGCAAGGCATAGCCTAGTGGTGGGAAGGGGCTGATGCCTTCCCACCCACCCAGGTTCAAGGCTTGGTACTTGCAATTTGGGTTTGTTGCACCAATTATGCTGTAGGGGGTTCCCTTACAGTCTTTCTATCAAAAAAAATGTAGCAAGTTGATGGAATGGCCATGTATCATCCTGTGATCTCCAGACTTGGGCAATAGAGTGTGCCTCAAGATAGTGTTCATTGTGGTCAAACCAGCAAGCAAACAGTAGATAGATCCTAGCTTGTGTGTCTCCAAAGCTGCATCAGGTATGGGCTTGTACATGTTGGCCATAGAGTTGTGATCTTACCTAGGTTTGCCATACACATAAATATCATCTTCTCCTTCCTTGGGAGCATTGATAAGCTTGGCCATTCAGAAACTGATGACTAGTATCTGGTTCCCTCAGTCATCCACACAATCTTCCCATTAGGGTAGAAGTGGGCAGTGGAGTAGAACTGCATGATCATCTCATCGTTCCATTTTGTCAATTTATGTCCAACAAACTTATCAACACCATTCAACCTGATGCTCTCATGCACATGGGGAAAATAGTCTTCATTATCATCAATGTATTTCCAGTCAACCCATTTCATATCACAAACTATGGGCTTAACTATGGGCTTCTTCTCAAGCAACACAATCTCATAGAAGTCCTGCTATTCTATGGTATGAAAATGGTAGTCCACAACAATCCTTCTCCTTGTGGCATATGGATCATTTTGTCTCCATAGTCTCAGACCATGATCCTTCCTCAACTTCATGTTTTCTGCCATAGGATGATCATCATTATGATTCTGGGATCTTGGGCTTCAATTTCCCGAGCACTAGTGGATCATCATCTTCCTGAACCTCAGGCACTGGGGCCTTGTTCTTCTCTGTAGTTGAGATATTCCTAGTGGATCTCTTCGGAATAGAAGGTTGGGGTGCTTGAGCTGGAGCTTTGGGCTTGGGGGCAGACTTGGGCTTTGAAGGAGCAGCATCAGTCTTGATAGCATCTGCCATCAACTTTTGTGACATGGCAGGAGGTGCAACAGGCTCTTCCTCCTCCTCATATTCTTCCTCATTAGAAGAATGCTTTTCAAACTCAGCCATTGGATCTACAAATTTGCACCATCTTCCTCTTTGTATTTCCTCCTTCTTCTCACCTGCACCACTTGGTGCAGCAGTAGTTTCTTGCTCTTGAGCAACTCTGGACTGTTTGACTTTGGACATTGGTGCTCTCTCGGTAGGTTGCTTATGCTTGAGACCTGGTTTGGTGGCGGCAGCACCACCATACTCTTTCCTTAACACTTTCTTCTTGGAGGTCACTTCCTCCTCAATCACAAAGTCTTCATATTCACTCTCAGAAGTTCTTTTCTTTCTTTGTCTGGTAGCTGCCTTTGGCAAATTGCCGGGAGTGCTCCTACTCCCCTCATCATAGCTACCAGAGTGACTAGTGCCCTCACTGAGTTTAACTTGCTCTTCAGACTTGTTCTAGCTGTCACTGGCTTCTGACATTGCTACAACTGACGCTGTGAATAGATGGGTGTGGGTAGAGTAGATGAGCATCACAAAATACAACTGGTTTTTGCAAAAATTGAGACAAAAGCTTAACTTTAGTTTTCTACAGAAAGCATTTCGAAGCTACTGATTTGACAATCTCGGTGACACCGAAGCACTAGCAGGGTCTAAACATGCAGTTTCGGTCAGACCGAGACGCAGTTCAGTGACTCCGAGATGCTAGGATTTCACTAAGAAAGTGACACTGGTACAGCGGGGTGCTATACAAACAGTTTTTAACGCCTTTCCATGACGGCATTTGGAACCGTCGCCAAGTGAGTGTGGGCGATAGGGGGGGTCCTTCCCACACGACCCAGAAACCATCGGGGATAGGCCCTTTGGCCACACACGCTCGGCAAAATGAGGTTGTGCGCGACGGGCAAGCGATCAAGTACGATTATAAGTAAATTTTTATTAAAAAAACAATTATACATGCCAAATTGTTTCTAGTCGTAAGTACATCCCACACAGTCAGTCCCAGCTAAACGTTTCCGTTCGTATGTACATTCCACACAGTCAAGCCAAGGAATAGGTTTCCGTTAGTATGTACATCCCACACAGTCAATCCAAGAACTATGTTTCTGTTTGTATATACATCCCACACAGTCACTCGAAGGGAAACATTTCCGTTCGCATGTACATCACACACAATTTTCCCCATTAAATTGTTTGTGATAGCGTTGCCATTGCACACGATATTAACAATGTTACTGTTTGCGTTATTGAATGCATCACACACGGTGCGTAGAAGAAACTGTGTGGCATAGGTTGTCCATCACACACACTTTTTATGTGGTAGACGTTTGCGCAAGGTGGCCTAACGCAAACAGTTTTCAAGAGGAAGTCGTGTGTGATTGTTCATTGACCCAACACGGTTTATTCCTAGAAACTATGTGCGTTGCCTGAGGTCATCGCCCATGGTGTTTTCTCAATAACCGTTTGCAATAGAAAACCCCAATTAGCAGGCCAATCGACCATTAGCAGGCTAATTGTCCTATTATTACACAACTGCACCATCACCAAGTTTCACATGCAACATCTATAACGAAATTAGCATCATAGATGCTACATAGAAAGATGAATATCATCTGGAAAACTACTAAAGCGGAAGGCAAATATTGAGCCTTCATTGATGTTGAAGGTCTTTGCAACTTTAGGCCAGTGCCTGTGGATGATTGACCGCCCATCCTTCATCCTCTTCGGGAACGCTTCAATATTGAACCATGGGTGTTGTATGAATACCTTCCTCGCCTCCTGACCATACAGGTGGTTTGAGAGGTAATCATCAGTGAACTACTTTGGAAAGGCTTGAAAACAAGGATGTGCATAAATATCTTCTCTAGATTGGAAATGGGACAAAGGAATAAAATAGCCAAGGTATAATAGTTAGTACCATCCTATAGTGAACTGATGTCTTCTTCATTGTGCAGACAAAGATCTTGTTGTTTTCTATCGCTAATATCTTTATCCTAACAATCTTTCTGAGTTTCTTGACTTAACTGATATTCATGGACAACTCATTTCCCCATATGCAAAAAGGGTCGAACAGTGGGTCAAAACCTCTGACAGGAGGAGCTACATGTGCAAGACCGAATTGTTAAAAACCTAGTATTTAGAAATAAGAAGTGGAAAGGTGTGTTATTAACTGCAATAGGCCTAATATTAAAAACAAGCAAACATAGTCATTCAAACTTGTATTATGCAGGTCTAAGTACACTAGTTATTGGCCCTGTTTGGATCCATGGGTAGTTTGAGCTAGTTTGGGCTCAAATAGCCCTAAAGTATCCAAACATGAGGGCTAGATTGAGCTAGTTGCGTCTAACCCACCCAAAACAACTATCTCACCCAAGAGGTGCTAATTGGGACTAGTTCTCCTAGTGCATTTATTGTCAATCTAACCCTGTCATCCAAACACCTCTTTGGCTAGAGTTAGGTTAGGGTCAGCCATTGTTGAGTACCATTGTTATTTAGGAAACGTAGGACATCATAGGATCCATTCTACCTTGACTTGTACTCCAAGATGACCATGT
The DNA here is from genome assembly GCF_002162155.2 of Triticum dicoccoides. Lineage (NCBI taxonomy): Eukaryota > Viridiplantae > Streptophyta > Magnoliopsida > Poales > Poaceae > Triticum > Triticum dicoccoides. The sequence continues at coordinate 279,501,768 of NC_041383.1, forward strand.
ACTCTTATATATATGCCCACGAGGCTCAAGCAATACAATCAACTATGCCACCAATCTCTCTCTCTCCCTTTTAACTGTCATGAGCTAGAAACAAACTCTAACCTCTAGCTAAGTTAGAGTATCCAAATAGTGCCATTGTTAAACCAAATGGAAAGGCGTGTTAATACTCCCTCTGGTCCTTTTACTCAGCATATAAGAATTGTCTGAAGTCAAACTTCATAAAGTTTCACCTTATTTATATGAAAAAATATCAACATCTACCATGCTAAAGTTATACAATATGAAAATTTAAGTCATGACATATCTACTGATATTGATTTCATATTGTGAATGTTGGTATTTTTTCTATAAAGTTGGTCAAACTTTACGAGGATTGACTTTAGACAAATCTTATATGCGGACTAAAAAGATTCGGAGGGAGTACAACATGCTTAACAGCAACCAAATATAGTCATTCATAGAGCTATTGATAAAATTGGTATTGATGAAATTGAACTGCACAGTTCATACTAGCACATATAGAACATCACACCGTGAATAGCTGAAATAAACAAGGCATACTACGAACAACCAAAGATGGCAATTGAAACTGGACATATGCTAACTACAAACAACCGAACAACCATAAACCGTAGAAATAAATAAGGCGTAATGCAAATAATCAAATATAGCAATAAATACTGGACAGGTTCTCAATACAAAAGGGGTTCGAGAAAACAAATCATGGGTTTCCTCACTTGTCACAAATTGGCTCCTCCTCGTGGTCGCCGTCGATGAGGTCTGACTTGCCAGCTGAGAATCCCAAGCCAGCGTTGCAGAACGTGTCCTTCATAAATGACAAAAGGGGCTCCATGGCGATGAAGGATGGCAAATTGTTCGTAACGAGCCATAGGAGATCAGCGGCAGGGCCATCGATGAGATCGACAGAATCCGAAGGGTTGGGGGTGGGCAACTTAACCTGTGACATAGCCCACGTCAAGCCGTCGGTGTCGACGACCTTGATGTCGTAGCCGGCGACCGTGACATGCCAGAATACTCTAGCCCACTGATTGAAAGGCTCAATCCAGGTCCAGTCATCGTCGTCAGCTTCCTCGGCAGCCACCTTGCCGATGTCGGGCGAAGAGGCTGAGGTAAAGCTCTTTTGGGCTATTCGCTCCTCGAGCTCCCCGGGAAGTGTAGCCGGGCTTAGTCTGCGACGCTCTGGAGTGAGGGAGGGGGTGGGGATGGAGATCTTTGGGAAAGAGGGCGTTTCGCAGGCGTCATCTAAGAAACTCAGGGCGACGAGGGTATGTATATCGGTGGGTAAACTGCACGGGTAGACCGGCAGAGGTTGACGATGGAGGCGGCTCGGCGGGGGCGACAGTGGCAACCTAGCTAGTTTTCGAGCGAGGGAGGGGTGGTGTGTATGTGTGTGATCAGGGGATTTGGGGCAAGCGAAGGATTTGGGGTGTGTGTGTGGAGGGGGTCCAAGGTGGTGTTTGAGTAAATGCCGCTGGTACTGAAAATTTTACTAGGTGGGAGTAAAATGGCAGGGCTACCAAAAATTTGGATCAAGGGATTGAAGTAGAGCGGGGTAGGAGTAACGAACATCACACATGGTTAAAACATAATAATCGTGTGCTATCAAACAGAAAAACACTCCAGCCAAGAAGATATTTTTGAGATTGCGAGAGTTGCAGGCGGGAGTAAAATGTTGGGGCTACTAAAAATTTGGATCTACTGATTGACGCAGAGCGGGAGTAACATACATTGCACACGGTCCACACATACTAATCATGTGCTATCAAACAGAAAAACCATCTAGGCGGGTAGATATTTTCGAGATTGCGAGGGAGTAGATATTTTCGAGAGGGGGAGGGATGCCTCGTGGATCCCAATCTACTGTGATTATGTTGGTGACAGGGGCAGGGACACGACACATGGGTAGTCCTAGGGAACCGTGTTCGACTCGTCTGTTGTTTATAAATTTGGAGAAAAAACGCTGGAAAGTGTTAGAAAACGAACACACTTGCATGTGGACCAAATATATGTATGAAAAGGGTGGTTTGATGTTCAAATACCCAATGCACAACTTTGATGTGGCACTTGTCGCACAAAGCACACATTATTATTGCTAGCACCCCCCCCACACACACTTCGTGTAATCGTGTTGGCGGGATGGGAATCCTAGCTATGAACGCATGCCCCCAAATTGCTAGGTCTGACATCTCACCCCACCGTAACACAAAACCGAAAGGAGTACATCATGCTCAACCCCCCTTTGCTTCCGATCAAATGTGGACCCTGTGCGGGCCCATAGATGTGTTCTTCTGGAGACCACATACGAACCACACCTGCGGGTGGCTCGACGTGTGTGTGAAAACGATGTGGTGCATGATATTTAAATAACCAAATCGCAAATTTGACATGGCACATGTGCATCACAAATTAACCAGACATCCCCGACCCCACGGAGATTCATCTAGTGCGAAGTAGTGCTGTGCTCCCCCCACACACTTTGAGGCGGGGGAGGGGGCATCTCACGAAGGCGTATTGTAAGACTGACCAAGAAGAATCACCACCTTGGTCGTATAACCTCTCTTGTTGTTGGGTCAAAGTCATGCATGCAAGTCCACACATGGCCCCACAAAGTAGGCTAGCTTGTCGCCAATAACCATGCGAGAGAGTGCCTGAAGACAACCACTGCGTGCATCTGGCCCAATGCAAACATATGTATGAAGTGTCATGTCACTACTGCAGGATGCTGCTAATGGGACACTACGATCAGAGACCCTTTGACGAAACTGTGTGCGATGTAATAATCGCAAATGGGTGGTGTAAAAAACCCATCAAAAAGGTGCAAAACCTTTGCGATGACGGATGCATCAAACACGGTTCAGATTTTAGTTGCGTGTGCGATGCAGGGCGTACGGTTCAATTCAATTAACTGTTTGCGGTGAGGAGGAACAAAAGAAATGGGCAGCCAGTTGAATGTGTGTGCGATATACATCATACGGTTCACTCAGATGAACTGCTTGTGATTAGGCAACACAAAAGAAACGGTCAGCCAGGTCAAGGTGTGTGCGATATACGACATGTGGTTCAGTCGGATGAACTGTTTGCGTTGAGACAAGAGAACATAAATGGTTCAGTATAACAAGATGTGCGTGATACGCGGCAAACAGGTCTGTAATCAGAAATGTGTGCGAAGACCGATAATAACACAGACGATTGCTGCTAATAAGACGTGTGTGTTGTGCGATGGGATTGCATACAGAACAACAACATACACACACACACACTTATAAGGACATGGTTGCATAACCAAATTAAACATCCAATTACATAGGTGGCTACTACCACTACAAAAAAAAGACACATCCGTGACATTTTGGGTCGAACGAATTTTTTCTGTCATGCTTATGACACTTCTATGACGATAATTGTGACAAAACCCGATATCATCATAGATGTGGTGGGCTCCTACATCTATGACAAAAAATCATGACAAAAAATGGGCTTTTCGTCCTGGGTGGGCTGGAGACGCAACTGCATGACATTCTTTGGGCCGTCCATGACGGAAAAAATCGTGGTTGAAGCGAGGGCGAGGAAATTATTGGGGAGTTCCCTATTACGGTGGGTGGTCGGGGCCGAGCGATGCATGGAGGGATTGCGCATTTCTATCGTACACGTATGTGCGTGGGTGCGAGGCATTGGGCTCTAACTGAACCCGAGCGAGGTGTTTGCCTACTGCACCCGAGTGATTGCACTCGCTACGCGTTACGGAACCCGAGCGATCGATCGATCCCTGGTTGTTAACTGAACCCGATCGAGCGATTCCTTCGCTACTGCTGCTAACTGAAGCCGATCAAACTTGCTGCCTCTTGATGAACAATGAGCGTTGTTGGGGGTTGGATGAACAGTTCCCGGTGGGGGTTGGATGAACAGGACCCCGTGGTAGTAGAGGTCATTGCCGCTGGATGAACAGGACCCCGATTGAGCCGGTTGGGGGTGGATGAACAGGACCCCGTGGAGGGCTGGTTGAACAATAGCTGGTGGACGGCTAGATGAATAGTAGCCCATGGAGGGGTGGTTGAATAGTAGCCGGTGGAGGTTGGATGAAAAGGAGCCCGTGGATGAAAAGTAGCTGGTGGAGGCAGGAGGGAGACGCCGTGGATGAACAGTCGCAGGTGGAGGCTGGAGGAGGTTGACGGTGGATGAACAGTAGCCCATGGAGTCCCATTTTGCGGTACGCCACACCCCTCCCGATGACAGGACCCCCATTTCGACCGTAGGAGGTCGAAGAGAAGTCCGTTTCATTCATTTTGCGGTATGCCACACCCCTCCCGATCAATAGGACCCCGTTTCGACCGTAGGAGGTCGAAGAGAAGTCCGTTTCCTCTGTTTTGCAGTACGCCAGACCCCTCCCGGTGAACAGGACCCCGTTTCGACCATAGGCGGTCGAACAGAAGGCCGTTTCCTCCATTCTGCGGTACGCCAGGCCTCGTTTCGGCTGTTCCGTCCAAGCTGGTTGGCTCTCGATGAACAAGACGCAATTTCTCCGTTTCGACCCAGCCAGTTGGCTGCCGATGAACAGGATGCCGTTGCTGCCCTCCGCTGCCTCTCCATGTACACGAGCCCTGGTCATATGTATGTGAGAGTAGGTATTCGAGACCCCGCGCGTATGTACGTACGTGTACACGATATAGACGGGACTGCCTGAATAGCTACCGCTCCTTACTAGGCCACGGTTCGTCGTGGCAGAAAGACCGATGGACCAGTATGTAAATACACGTTTGCGACTAGAATGACAATGCTACGTAGCTTTGATCGAGTGGGTCCCAGCTGTCAGGGAGGATAAGGAGGCACTTCCTTGTGTGCGAAGATGTAGCTAGTGGGTCTGAGCTGACAGGGGGAGGATTCTTTTTTTGCGTGTAATAAGGAGGCACTTCCTTGTGTGCGAAGATGTAGCTGGTGGGTCCATCTGTCAGCCTCACCGTGTACAGTCCTCTTTCGATGGCTGTCGTTCGTTGACCATGTTGACCACGCCGCACGGACAGACCCAGGCGATGGACGACGGTGAGGTAGGAACCACGCGCAACCTGGGAACATGCGGAAGGTAGTACGAGGGTTGACTAGTTCGACTGCGGTGTGAGGTTGCCGTCATCGCAGAATAACATGGGGTGTGGGTGAGTAAAGGATGGGAGTAGTAGGGGGCGGTGAGGCCTCCGCGGCAGCACAGCCGTCCACGGTAGGCAGGAGCACGCGGTGGTTTGGACGGTTGGAGCAAGAAAATCAGAGGTTGAAGAAGCTGGACAACCGTTGGATGTTAACAATCCAACGGTCACTGGTGACAAAATCATTTGTTGACTAAGTTAACAAAGCCCTCCGTATGCGTCAACTTAGTAGGGCCACAAGTCAGCCTCCAAATCGGGTGGGCCCCAGCTATCATGGGGAGCACTCATTATTTTTTGCTTAATAAGGAGGCACTTCCTTCCGTGCCAAGATATAGCTGGTGGGTCCCAACTGTCATTGGGAGGATTCATTCTTTTTGGCGTAATAAGGAGGCACTTGCTTGCGTGCGGCCATGGACCATGTGGGTCCCAATTGTCAGCCTCTCCATGTACATCCCTCTTTCGATGTTGTCATTTGTTGACAACGTTGACCACACCGTGCCGAGAACACCAGCGCGATGGACGATGGCGAGACCCAGGAAGGGAATGACCCGAAGGCGGCGAAGCCACAACAGTGGAGGGATGTGGGTGAGTAGAGGGATGGTCTGGCTATCAGTGGGAGTAGTAGGGGCGGTAAGGCCTGCACGGCAGCACAGCCGACCACGGGAGGCGGGAGCAGACGGTCCCGCCGGCGCTGGATTTGGCGGCTGGAGCAAGAAGATCAAAGATTGAAGAAGCACACGGGCCGTTGGATTGACATCCGACAGTTATGTCTGCTAGAATCATTTGTTGCCGTATATAATAAGTAAAAAAATCTTGCATACGCGTCAACTTAATAGGCCCACAAGTCAGACCATTCCCTATTTTTTTAATAATTTATAGCTCATTGCAACTTCTTATGCAATTTATTGCAGTCTGCTTTTTTGTTGGCGAGAGCCAGGGTTAAAAATTTAAACGAAACTTCGCATATTTCGGTGGGGTCCAAACTATTTTTAATACCAAAATGTCGAGCCAGATTTAAAGTACTTTGAAGATATATTTAAATTAGGTTAAAGCCCAGTGAAATTGGAATCTAAAAATGTGATTTTTTAGAAATTATAAAGTAATTGCCAAATTGTTGTTTGTTTTTTATATTTACTGCCCATTTCATATTACTTTCAAGATTTGCAGCCGTCTTGAAAGAGTTGCAGCCTATCTGGGCATAGAAAAATAAGTAGGCCTGGATTGGGTATTCTTCCGAAAAAATAAACCGGGCTCATTTCACAAAGAAAAAATAGCTGGGCTGGTCATGTGGTGAATGTAAAGTATAAGCATGGGCTAGATGGGCCACAGTCCAGTTGAAACCCTGCTCCGTCTCAACACTACCAAAAAAAATACTGCTCGAACAGCTACGTCCCAGGTGTGAGGAGATCTTGTGTTGTTCTCTTGTCTATTAACTATATACGCTGACAATGTCGTGGGTCCCAGATGTCAGGAAACCACTAGGAGGAAGCATTTTCTTTTTCTATACGCTGACAATGGAGAATATAAAAATGAGGAACTTGCTTGCGTACGACCATGGACATGGTGGGTCCCTATTGTCATCTTCTCCAGGTACAATCCTCTCCCGATTCCTCTTGTTTGTTGATCATGTTGACAACGCGAGAGGACACCACGCGGTGAGCGCACCAAAGCACGCGGAGGACGACGGTGAGGCCTCGGACGCTGGTGTTAATGATTTAGGAGATGGTGGGGTGGCAATGCGTGTGCTGAGGCGCAGCCAGCCGTGGGAGGCGGCAGCGGGCGGCCCCACCAGTGCTGGTTTGGTTTGGGCGGCTGGAAGAAAACGAGACTGAAGAAACATGATAGACTATAAAAGGAACAGGAGTACTTAACAACCTTAACTGAAACCAGAAGGGGCACTTAACAACCATAACTGAAAGCAATATGAGTACTTATACATGTTCAACCGTCAAAGCACACCTTGAACAGTGCTACTTTTCCTATAGTTAACCAAGGGTGAGGCCATCAAGCCCCAGGAGAAGGCCCAGGCGCCACCCCACACATCCACAACCATCTGAAAGCAGCTTCGTCTTGCAATGTGGTCAATAAAGAGGATATTCGCTTTAGAGTCATGGAAAAGCACAAGCATAACCTTCTGTCCTATTCTCCAAGATGGACGGGCCTTCATTATTTGAGACCACCCATGAATAAGTATCTTTTCACCTCCAAGGGGAATGGAGTAGGTCGACATAAACATCATGTTGTGACCAACCACAAGTCTGACCCAACCATGGTCAAGCATCTGTATAGTAACAATAGAACTGGGCACTTTCTGTTTCAAGAAGATCACAACTGTAAAACTGTGTATAAGCAAGAGTTTATGAACAACATATATAACAGAAAACAGCTCATACCATAAGTTTCTTGACATAGTTGTACATGTTCAACGTGTACAGTAGTGGCACACATATCCAACATGGCTTTCCACCATTGAAACGCCACACAAGGACCTCAAGACGATCAATAAAGTGTAGGAACTTGTGGATGTCGTCCGAGTCAACTTCAGTGCCATCAATAATAGTCGATTTCTTATAGAATAACAAACGAGTAGCATGCTTAACTTTGAAATAACCTACACGTGTCACCAATTATAAGAAATATTAGTTAGAAGTAGCATCTTCACGAGAGAAGGGAATCACAAATCATTGCTACTTCTAAAGTTAAATTGTGATTAATTAGACATAATAGGTGGATTTGAAGGAAATATGCCCTAGAGGCAATAATAAAGTTATTATTTATTTCCTCATATCATGATAAATGTTTATTATTCATGCTAGAATTGTATTAACCGGAAACATGATACATGTGTGAATACATAGACAAACATAGTGTCACTAGTATGCCTCTACTTGACTAGCTCGTTAATCAAAGATGGTTATGTTTCCTAACCATAGACATGTGTTGTCATTTGATTAACTGGATCACATCATTAGGAGAATGATGTGATTGACATGACCCATTCCATTAGCTAAGCACTTGATCGTTTAGTATGTTGCTATTGCTTTCTTCATGACTTATACATGTTCCTATGACTATGAGATTATGTAACTCCCGTTTACCGGAGGAACACTTTGTGTGCTACCAAACGTCACGACATAACTGGGTGATTATAGAGGTGCTCTACAGGTGTCTCCAAAGGTACTTGTTGAGTTGACGTATTTCGAGATTAGGATTTGTCACTCCGATTGTCGGAGAGGTATCTCTGGGCCCTCTCGGTAATGCACATCACTATAAGCCTTGCAAGCAATGTGGCCAATGAGTTGGCTACAAGATGATGCATTACATAACGAGTAAAGAGACTTGCCGGTAACGAGATTGAACTAGGTATTGAGATACCAACGATCAAATCTCGGGCAAGTAACATACCGATGACAAAGGGAACAACGTATGTTGTTATGCGGTTTGACCGATAAAGATCTTCGTAGAATATGTAGGAGCCAATATGAACATCCAGGTTCCGCTATTGGTTATTGACCGGAAACAGTTCTAGGTCATGTCTACATAGTTCTCGAACCCGTAGGGTCCGCAGGCTTAAGGTTTCGATGACAGTTATATTGTGAGTTTATGAGTTTTGATGTACCGAAGGAGTTAGGAGTCCCTGATGAGATCGGGGACATGACAAGGAGTCTTGAAATGGTCGAGACGTAAAGATCAATATATTGGACGACTATATTCGGACACCGGAAGTGTTCCGGGTAGTTTCAGAAAAAACCGGAGTGCCGGAGGGGTTACCGGAACCCCCGGGGGAGTATTGGGCCTTAGTGGGCTTTAGGGAAGAGAGAGGGCAGCAGCCCAAGAGGTGGTGCGCCCCCTCCCATAAGGGATCCAAATTGGACTAGGGGAGGGGGCGCACCCCCCTTTCCTTCTCCTCCTTCCCTCTCCTTCCTCCCCCCTTCCCTCTTCCTAGTTGGACTAGGAAAGGGGAGTCCTACTCCTACTAGGAGGAGGACTCCCCCCCTCCTTGGCGCGCCCCATAGGGCTGGCCGGCCTCCCCCTTGCTTCTTTATATACGGGGGCAGGGGGCACCCCATGAGACACAAGTTGATCTTCGTGATCGTTCCTTAGCCATGTGCGGTGCCCCCCTCCACCATATTCCACCTCGGTCATATCGTAGCGGTGCTTAGGCGAAGCCCTGCGTCGGTAGAACATAATCACCGTCACCACGCCGTCATGCTGACGGAACTCTTCCCCGACACTCTACTGGATCGGAGTTCGGAGATCGTCATAGAGCTGAACGTGTGCTGAACTCGGAGGTGCCGTACGTTCGGTACTTGGATCGGTCGGATCGTGAAGACGTACGACTACATCAACCGCGTTGTTCTAACGCTTCCGCTTTCGGTCTACGATGGTACGTGGACTACACGCTCCCCTCTCGTTGCTATGCATCAGCATGGTCTTGCATGTGCGTAGGAATTATTTTGAAATTACTATGTTCCCCAACAGTGGCATCCGAGCCTAGGTTTTATGCGTTGATGTTATATGCACGAGTAGAACACAAGTGAGTTGTGGGCGATACAAGTCATACTGCTTACCAGCATGTCATACTTTGGTTCGGCGGTATTGTTGGACGAAGCGGCCCGGACTGACATTACGCGTACGCTTACGCGAGACTGGTTTTACCGCCATGCTATGCACACTGGTGACTAGCGGGTGTCTGTTTCTCCAACTTTAGTTGAACCGAGTGTGGCTACGCCCGGTCCTTGCGAAGGTTAAAACAGCACTAACTTGACGAACTATCGTTGTGGTTTTGATGTGTAGGTAAGAATGGTTCTTGCTCAGCCCATAGCAGCCACGTAAAATTTGGAACAACAAAGTAGAGGACGTCTAACTTGTTTTTGCAGGGCATGTTGTGATGTGATATGATCAAGACGTGATGCTATATTTTATTGTATGAGATGATCATGTTTTGTAACCGAGTTATCGGCAACTGGCAGGAGCCATATGGTTGTTGCTTTATTGTATGAAATGCAATCGCCTTGCAATTGCTTTAGTTTATCACTAAGCCGTAGCGATAGTCGTAGAAGCAATAGTTGGCGAGACAACAACGATGCTACGATGGAGATCAAGGTGTCACCCCGGTGACGATGGTGATCATGACGGTGCTTCGGAGATGGATATCACAAGCACAAGATGATGACGGCCATATCATATCACTTATATTGATTGCATGTGATGTTTATCTTTTATGCATATTATCTTGCTTTGATTGACAGTAGCATTATAAGATGATCTCTCACTAAATTTCAAGATAAAAGTGTTCTCCCTGAGTACGCACTATTGCCAAAGTTCGTCGTGCCCAGACACCACGTGATGATCGGGTGTGATAAGCTCTACGTCCATCTACAACGGGTGCAAGCCAGTTTTGCACATGCAGAATACTCAGGTTAAACTTGACGAGCCTAGCATATGCAGATATGGCCTCGGAACACTGAGACCGAAAGGTCAAGCGTGAATCATATAGTAGATATGATCAACATAGTGATGTTCACCATTGAAAACTACTCCATTTCACGTGATGATCGGTTATGGTTTAGTTGATTTGGATCACGTGATCACTTAGATGATTAGAGAGATGTCTATCTAAGTGGGAGTTCTTAAGTAACATGATTAATTGAACTTAAATTTATCACGAACTTAGTACCTGATAGTATTTTGCTTCTCTATGTTTGTTGTAGATAGATGGCTCGTGCTGTTGTTCCATTGAATTTTAATGCGTTCCTTGAGAAAGCAAAGTTGAAAGATGATGGTAGCAATTACACGCACTGGGTCCATAACTTGAGGATTATCCTCATTGCTGCACAGAAGAATTACGTCCTGGAAGCACCGTTGGGTGCCAAACCTACTGCAGGAGCAACACCAGATGTTGTGAACGTCTGGCAGAGCAAAGCTGATGACTACTCGATAGTTTAGTGTGCCATGCTTTACGGCTTAGAACCGGGACTTCAACGATGTTTTGAATGTTATGAAGCATATGAGATGTTCCAGGAGTTGAAGTTAATATTTCAAGCAAATTCCCGGATTGAGAGATATGAAGTCTCCAATAAGTTCTATAGCTGCAAGATGGAGGAGAATTGTTCTGCCAGTGAGCATATACTCAGAATGTCTGGGTATAACAATCACTTGATTCAACTGGGAGTTAATCTTCCGGATGATAGCATCATTGACAGAATTCTTCAGTCACTGCCACCAAGCTACAAGAGCTTCGTGATGAACTATAATATGCAAGGGATGGAAAAGACAATTCCTGAGCTCTTCGCAATGCTAAAAGCGGCGGAGGTAGAAATCAAGAAGGAGCATCAAGTGTTGATGGTCAATAAGACCACCAGTTTCAAGAAAAGGGGCAAAGGGAAAAAGAAGGGGAACTTCAAGAAGAACAACAAACAAGTTGCTGCTCAGGAGAAGAAACCCAAAGTCTGGACCTAAGCCTGAGACTGAGTGCTTCTACTGCAAGCAGACTGGTCACTGGAAGTGGAACTGCCCCAAGTATTTGGCGGATAAGAAGTATCGCAAGGTGAACAAAGGTATATGTGATATACATGTTATTGATGTGTACCTTACCAGAGCTCGCAGTAGCACCTGGGTATTTGATACTGGTTCTATTGCTAATATTTGCAACTCGAAACAGTGACTACAGATTAAGCGGACACTGGCTAAGGACGAGGTGACGATGCGCGTGGGAAATGGTTCCAAAGTTGATGTGATCGCTGTCAGCACGCTACCTCTACATCTACCTTCGGGATTAGTTTTAGACCGAAATAATTGTTATTTGGTGCCAGCGTTGAGCATGAACATTATATCTGGATCTTGTTTGATGCAAGACAGTTATTCATTTAAATCTGAGAATAATGGTTGTTCTATTTATATGAGTAATATCTTTTATGGTCATGCACCTTTAAAGAGTGGTCTATTTTTGATGAATCTCGATAGTATTGATACATATATTCATAATATTGAAGCCGAAAGATGCAGAGTTGATAATGATAGTGCAACTTATTTGTGGCACTGCCGTTTAGGTCATATTGGCGTAAAGCGCATGAAGAAACTCCATACTGATGGACTTTTGGAATCACTTGATTATGAATCACTTGGTACTTGCGAACCATGCCTCATGGGCAAGATGACTAAAACACCGTTCTCCGGTACTATGGAGAGAGCAACTGATTTGTTGGAAATCATACATACTGATGTATGTGGTCCAACGAATGTTGAGGCTCATGGCGGATATCGTTATTTTCTCACCTTCACAGATGATTTGAGCAGACATGGGTATATCTACTTAATGAAACATAAGTCTGAAACATTTGAAAAGTTCAAAGAGTTTCAGAGTGAAGTTGAAAATCATCGTAACATGAAAATAAGGTTTCTACGATCTGATCATGGAGGAGAATATTTGAGTTACGAGTTTGGTCTACATTTGAAACAATGCGGAATAGTTTCGCAACTCACCCACCAGGAACACCACAGCGTAATGGTGTGTCCGAACGTCGTAATCGTACTTTACTAGATATGGTGCGATCTATGATGTCTCTTACTGATTTACCGCTATCATTTTGGGGTTATGCTTTAGAGACGGCTGCATTCACGTTAAATAGGGCACCATCAAAATCCGTTGAGACGACGCCTTATGAACTGTGGTTTGGCAAGAAACCAAAGTTGTCGTTTCTTAAAGTTTGGGGCTGCGGTGCTTATGTGAAAAAGCTTCAACCTGATAAACTCGAACCCATATCAGAGAAATGTGTCTTCATAGGATACCCAAAGGAAACTGTTGGGTACACCTTCTATCACAGATTCGAAGGCAAGACATTTGTTGCAAAGAATGGATCCTTTCTAGAGAAGGAGTTTCTCTCGAAAGAGGTGAGTGGGAGGAAAGTAGAACTTGATGAGGTAACTATACCTGCTCCTTTATTGGAAAATAGTTCATCACAGAAACCGGTTCCTGTGACGACTACACCAATAAGTGAGGAAGCAAATGATGATGATCATGAAACTTCAAAACAAGTTACTACAGAACCTCGTAGGTCAACCAGAGTAAGATCCACACCAGAGTGGTACGGTAATCCTATTTTGGAGGTCATGTTACTTGACCATGGCGAGCCTATGAACTATGAGGAAGCGATGATGAGCCCAGATTCCGCAAAATGGCTTGAAGCCATGAAATCTGAGATGGGATCCATGTATGAGAACAAAGTGTGGACTTTGGTTGACTTGCCCGATGATCGGCAAGCCATCAAGAATAAATGGGTTTTTAAGAAGAAGACTGACGCTGATGGTAATGTTACTGTCTACAAAGCTCGACTTGTTGCAAAAGGTTTTCGACAAGTTCAAGGGGTTGTCTACGATGAGACTTTCTCACCCGTAGCGATGCTCAAGTCTGTCCGAATCATGTTAGCAATTGCCGCATTTTATGATTATGAAATTTGGCAAATGGATGTCAAAATTGCATTCCTGAATGGATTTCTAGAAGAAGAGTTGTATATGATGCAGTCGGAAGGTTTTGTCGATCCAAAAGGTGCTAACAAAGTGTGCAAGCTCCAGCGATCCATCTATGGACTGGTGCAAGCATCTCGGAGTTGGAATAAATGCTTTGATAGTGTGATCAAAGCATATGGTTTTATACAGACTTTTGGAGAAGCCTGTATTTACAAGAAAGTGAGTGGGAGCTGTGTAGCATTTCTAATATTATATGTAGATGACATATTGTTAATTGGAAATGATATAGAATTTCTGGATAGCATAAAGGGATACTTGAATAAAAGTTTTTCGATAAGACCTCGGTGAAGCTGCTTACATATTGGGCATCAAGATCTATAGAGATAGATCAAGACGCTTGATTGGACTTTCACAAAGCACATACCTTGATAAAGTTTTGAAAAAGTTCAAAATGGATCAGGCAAAGAAAGGATTCTTGCCTGTATTACAAGGTGTGAAGTTGAGTCAGACTCAATGCCCGAAACTGCAGAAGATAGAGAGAAAATGAAAGGAGTTCCCTATGCTTCAGCCATAGGCTCTATCATATATGCAATGCTGTGTACCAGACCTGATGTGTGCCTTGCTATTAGTTTAGCAGGGAGGTACCAAAGTAATCCAGGAGTGGATCACTGGACAGCGGTCAAGAACATCCTGAATACCTGAAAAGGACTAAGGATATGTTTCTCATTTATGGAGGTGACAAAGAGCTAGTCGTAAATGGTTACGCCGATGCAAGCTTTAACACTCATCCGGACGATTCTAAATCGCAAACCGGATACGTGTTTATATTAAACGGTGGAGCTGTCAGTTGGTGCAGTTCTAAACAAAGCGTTGTAGCAGGATCTAAATGTGAAGCGGAGTACATAGCTGCTTCTGAAGTAGCAAATGAAGGAGTCAGGATGAAGGAGTTCATTTCCAATATAGGTGTCATACCTAGTGCATCAGGACCAATGAAGATCTTCTGACACAATACTAGTGCAATTGCCTTGGCAAAGGAATCCAGATTTCACAAGAGGACCAAGCACATCAAGAGACGCTTCAATTCCATCCGGGACCAAGTCCAGGTGGGAGACATGGAGATTTGCAAGATACATACGGATCTGAATGTTGCAGACCCATTGACTAAGCCTCTTCCATGAGCAAAACCTGACCAGCACCAAGACTCCATGGGTGTTAGAATCATTACTGTGTAATCTAGATTATTGATTCTAGTGCAAGTGGGAGACTGAAGGAAATATGCCCTAGAGGCAATAATAAAGTTATAATTTATTTCCTAATATCATGATAAATGTTTATTATTCATGCTAGAATTGTATTAACCGGAAACATGATACATGTGTGAATACATAGACAAACATAGTGTCACTAGTATGCCTCTACTTGACTAGCTCGTTAATCAAAGATGGTTATGTTTCCTAACCATAGACATGTGTTGTCATTTGATTAACGGGATCACATCATTAGGAGAATGATGTGATTGACATGACCCATTCCGTTAGCTTAGCACTTGATCGTTTAGTATGTTGCTATTGCTTTTTTCATGACTTATACATGTTCCTATGACTATGAGATTATGTAACTCCCGTTTACCGGAGGAACACTTTGTGTGCTACCAAACGTCACAACGTAACTAGGTGATTATAAAGGTGCTCTATAGGTGTCTCCAAAGGTACTTGTTGAGTTGACGTATTTCGAGATTAGGATTTGTCACTCCGATTGTCGGAGAGGTATCTCTGGGCCCTCTCTGTAATGCACATCACTATAAGCATTGCAAGCAATGTGGCCAATGAGTTGGCTACGGGATGATGCAGTACGTAATGAGTAAAGAGACTTGCTGGTAACGAGATTGAACTAGGTATTGAGATACCGACGATCAAATCTCGGGCAAGTAACATACCGATGACAAAGGGAACAACGTATGTTGTTATGCGCTTTGACCGATAAAGATCTTCATAGAATATATAGGAGCCAATATGAACATCCAGGTTCCGCTATTTTTTATTGACCGGAAACAGTTCTAGGGCATGTCTACATAGTTCTCGAACCCGTAGGGTCCGCAAGCTTAAGGTTTCGATGACAGTTATATTATGAGTTTATGAGTTTTTATGTACCGAAGGAGTTCGGAGTCCCGAATGAGATCGGGGACATGATGAGGAGTCTCGAAATGGTTGAGACGTAAAGATCGATATATTGGACGACTATATTCGGACACCGGAAGTGTTTCAGGTAGTTTCGAAAAAACCGGAGTGCCGGAGGGGTTACCGGAACCCCCCGGGGGAGTATTGGGCCTTAGTGGGCTTTAGGGAAGAGAGAGGGCAGCATCCCAAGAGGTGGTGCGCCCCCTCCCATGAGGGATCCGAATTGGACTAGGGGAGGGGGGCGCACCCCCCCTTTCCTTCTCCTCCTTCCCTCTCCTTCCTTCCCCCTTCCCTCTTCCTAGTTGGACTAGGAAAGGGGAGTCCTACTCCTACTAGGAGGAGGACTCCCCCCTCCTTGGCGCGCCCCATAGGGCTGGCCGGCCTCCCCCCTTGCTCCTTTATATACAGGGGCAGGGGGGCACCCCATGAGACATAAGTTGATCTTTGTGACCGTTCCTTAGCCATGTGCGGTGCCCCCCTCCACCATATTCCACCTCGGTCATGTCGTAGTGGTGCTTAGGCGAAGCCCTGCGTCGGTAGAACATCATCACCGTCACCACGCCGTCGTGCTGATGGAACTCTTCCCCGACACCCTACTGGATCGGAGTCCGGGGATCATCATCGAGCTGAACGTGTGCTGAACTCGGAGGTGCCGTACATTCGGTACTTGGATCGGTCGGATCGTGAAGACGTACGACCACATCAACCGCGTTGTTCTAACGCTTCCGCTTTTGGTCTATGAGGGTACGTGGACTACACTCTCCTCTCTCGTTGCTATGCATCACCATGGTCTTGCGTGTGCGTAGGAAATTTTTGAAATTACTACGTTCCCCAACAGGATTAAGAAGTAATCGAGGCAACAAGCAAGAACCAGATACAAAACTAACATGGATGAACTACTGGAACAACGTCGGGGTGGAAGATCACAATGAAGATGAGACCAGGTTCTGCTATTTCCATCAACATTCATGTGCCAACTTTCAGTCCGTAACACTTGAGAAAGTTTATCCAAGTTCGGCCATAAAAAAGCAGCGATCTTCTAGGTTCATGAACCCAACTCGAAACTTATATCCATGGCTTGTATTCAATGTGCCATTAAACTGGTGTATCCAGTTATGGCAAGGCCGACCATCTTGAGTACATGTGTTTTGGCAAAGCAAGGAATGCACTACAGGAAAAAGAATATGAGAACGTAATGTACTCACCATCCAAATCTAGAAATAATATCCTCCTTCACGTTAGTGTTGACCATTGTCGGTGTCAAAATCGGCGGATCTCGGGTAGGGGGTCCCGAACTGTGCATCTAGGCGAATGGTAACAGGAGACAAGGGACACGATGTTTTTACCCAGGTTCGGGCCCTCTCGATGGAGGTAAAACCCTACTCCTGCTTGATTGATATTGATGATATGGGTAGTACAAGAGTAGATCTACCATGAGATCAAGGAGGCTAAACCCTAGAAGCTAGCCTATGGTCTGATTGTTGTTTGTCCTATGGACTAAAACCCTCCGGTTTATATAGACACCGGAGAGGGCTAGGGTTACACAGAGTCGGTTACAATGGTAGGAGATCTACATATCCGTATTATCAAGCTTGCCTTTCACGCCAAGGAAAGTCCCATCCGGACACGGGACGAAGTCTTCAATCTTGTATCTTCATAGTCTTGGAGTCCGGCCAATGATGATAGTTTGGCTATTCGGACACCCCCTAGTCCAGGACTCCCTCAGTAGCCCCTGAACCAGGCTTCAATGACGACGAGTCCGGCACGCATATTGTCTTCGGCATTGCAAGGCGGGTTCCTCCTCCAAATAGTTCATAGAAGATTGTGAACACCAGGATAGTGTCCGGCTCTGCAAAATAAATTCCACATACCACTGTAGAGAGAATAATATTTACACAAGTTCAATCTGCTGACGTATTTTGTGGCATGATGTCACGCCGCGGCCAAGCCTTTATTCGAATCATTTTTATTATTCCACCTCAGCGCGTTTAGCGAAGCGGTTTCCTTGGCATGTCTTGTCGAAGCAAAGATCGTGTCCCCTTATTCCGGGATTCTCATCAATACGGACGTGGGTAACCCAACTGCGCCCGTTGCCATGCCCCCTCCATCGAAGGCGAGTTCCAAACGGTCACGGGGACGGCTCTTGGTATTCTCCCCCTTTATAATGAGACCAAGGCCTGTTCCTTTTCTTCAATCCTCAATCGAATCTGCCCCTCACCCCGAGTTCCAACACCCAAGGCTCCAGATTCGGGCGCTTCGGACCTTCGACAAGTCCGGCTCCGACCTACAGGGCCGGTGGATGTCCTCTTCCATCATGGAAGAGGACGTGCTAAAGCTGAGAGACGCCAGGTACCTAACCTATGAGATTTCGCATAGGTTGCCCGCCCAAGGGCAAGTCATTCCCACTCCCGAGCCTGGTCAGAGCGTCGTGTTCGTGTCTCACCTCCGTCGGGGTTTAGGCTTCCCGATGGATCCCTTCGTGAGAGGGCTCATGTTTTACTATGGGCTGGAATTCCATGACTTGGCTCCGGAGTCCATCCTCCATATCTCATCGTTCATTGTTGTCTGCGAAGCCTTCCTCCGCACTACCCCTCACTTCGGATTGTGGCTCAAGACCTTCGACGTGGAGCCGAAGATGATCGAGGGGCGACTGGCAGAGTGCGGAGGGGCAGTTATAAGCAAGAGGGCCGATGCTCCATGGCCCGAGGGCTCCTTTCAAGAGGAGCTTGGTTTGTAGCAGCAGGAGTGGTTCTACATCACCGCTCCTAGGGGCACCAGACAGGTGGCACCACCCGCCTTTCGCTCGGGCCCTCCACAACGGCTGGCATCATGGGTCAACAAAGGGCTTGACTGGGGTCCGTCCAAGGACGTGCCACTTTTGCAGGGCCATATTCTCCAAGAAAGGGAGATCAATCTGATTGTTGTGGCGCAGGTTATGCTGATTCGGCGCCTTCTGCCCTGCAAACGTCGCCCCCTCCCCCTGTGGGAATTTAGTCTGGAGGGACCGCGAGCTCTTCAACACTTCATGGGTACGACACTCGTGGAGATGTATAAACTGTTCTTCGGATCACAAGAGATGTGTCCGGACTTGACTGAGGACGCCGGCCTAAGCTGCAATCGCCCGGATACTCAAGTAAGTAGTCCTGTGTCCGGACATACCGTCCGTTTATTTATCATAGATTTGCCTTTTAACCGGCTATCCATTGAACAGGAGTGGACAGCGGAAGAAAAACTGATACGGTGTCCGACCCCCCTCCATGAGACCACGCCGGATCCCGTGTTAGTCAAGATGTTGGAGGTTGCGCCTTCGGAAGAGGGCAAAGGGGAGAATAGGAAAACTACCGCCTCTGCCAAGCAGGCTCTCAAGAAGGGGGGGATCGAGAATCCCTCCCTCCAGGGGGAGAAGAGGACCGCTTCCGAAGACCCGGAGGCTAAGGCCTTAAACCGGGGGAAGAAATCTGCACCGGAAGGTCCTGTGCCAGGAGAATCCCCGGCCGCACTGTCTCCCCAAGGGAATCAGCCCTCCAGCAAGCCGTAAGTAGAAAAAAGGGGAGTTTTGTAATAAGGGACATCCCTATTTTTATTTCTGAGGATAACCGGAGCTTTTACCTTGTAGTTCGGATCTCAGCCCTTCTCAGCTGAGCTCATCTTCGGGGGATCTTTGTCCGGAGATGATGGAGAGAGAGACGCCTCCATCTGTCGCGCCGTCAGGCGGGGCGGACGACCCTGAGGTGTCGTCGCGGAGGGTCTCCCCGAGTCCGGCGGGGCCGGAGAGTTCAGCACCAACTGGTGTACGGCCGGAGGAGCTGAAGGATCTGCTCGAGAGGGCGTCTATCTCAGAAGATCAGCGTACATTAATGAGTACGGTGATTGAAAGGATTTCATCCACTGAGAGCGGGTTGCATGAGGCCGTCAGAAGTTTACTGACGGTGTTTGAGGTACGTAAAAATGACATACCTTTTGACAGTTTTGCACATAGAGTGCGCCCTGTATAGATAGTAGCCCCTGAGACTCGGTACGTTGTCAGAAGTGACGGCGTGCTGAGGATCATAATCTCAGTGTTAAGATGTCGCCGTTCCTATTCAGGGGGCGAAGCGTTCGGTGGCCAGCCGGACTGATAGAGTTGCCGAACTGAAGCGGCAACTGGACGTTGCAGATGCGGACATCGCGCTGGTCAATAAGCGACTTGACGAGTCACAAGGTAGGTGGTTTCTCCACGGTCACCTGGTAAGGGAGCTAATGCCCACGCCTTACAACATGTATGCTTGATGCAGATGGCGCCGCTGCTATGGAGGGCCTTCGGGCAGAGCTTGCTCGAGCCAAGGAGCAAGCCAGAAGGAGTGATGCGGCTGCCTCGAAGGCAGCCGAAGAGCTAAAAGCTGAAAAGGCTGCTCACTACCGAAGCAGGGAGGAGATGGCCGGAATGGCCGTGAAGCTGAAGGATGCTACCGACCGCTATGAGGTTCTTGAAAGAGAATGCCGAGCGGGGCAAGAGGACCTAAAGAAGGCCACCGCCGAAGCCAAGGATGCCCGTTTTGCAATGAGGGCTATAAAGGAGGAGCTGCGTCAGGCCGGAGACATTGCGGCTGGAAAGCCCTTTCTGCTGCGTAGGAAGTTCACGGATCCGAAGTATGCTCAGTTGGGCCAGTTGTGGGGTGCGGAGGATCCTTATCTGAATTTGGCGGCGAGTGCGGTGGACGCAGTCGCGCACTTCCGAAGCCAAAAGGATCACGAAATGGAAGAGCTTTTTTGGTCTCAATTCCATAGTCCGGAGCGTCCACTACCGTTAACCGATCGGTTGGCTGAGTGGGCTGAGCTGAATAGGTTGTCCGGACTTGCCATGAAGGATGTCGTGGCTCATCTGTGGCCGGAAAGGCCCAAGCCGAAGAGTTATTTTGGCTTAGTGCAGCAATTCCTTAATGCGGTGCCGCATATCAAGGCGATGAAGCGGTCGACATGCATAGAGGGTGCACGGATGGCTCTCGCCCATGTCAAAACATGCTGGGCAGAGATGGACGCCACCGATGTTGCATCCCGGGATTCAGACAGAAGCCGATTACCCGCCGAGCACTATTTTGAGGAAGTCCTGCAGGGCGCTCGTTTAATAGAGTCGCAGTGCTCGAAAAACGTTATGTTCAAATGACATGTATGATTTGTAAAACCATATTTATAATATAAGGGCTTTTTATACTTGTGCGTTCAAGTATTGAAATATCTCCTGTGCGGCCGTTAATGTATATTTATATATAACCTAAAAGATGGCAGTCTTCGGCTTCAGCCCCCACGCACATGGTGTGGGGGTGTTTGCCAAAAAGCGCATTTTCACACTTAATCCAACGTCTTGCTCCTATGAAGGAGGTGGTAGCGTAGCAAACTAGGCAACCGGACTATAATGCTTTATCACTTTCACTTAGCCATAGGAGTTCGAAGGTGGGGCTACGATATAGCCCCTAGGGGCACCGCGCTATCCAAATTCGGGGCACATGTGTGCCTGATCGGGAAACGGTCCTTCGTCAAAGCGGAGGAATTCTAGACATTCCGGTAGTCGATCGAGTGGTTGAACAGTCTCTCGCTATATCATGACAGTCAGTTTTCGGCTTTCTCTACTGAGGTGCTCGCCAGGCCGAACCGGGGCACAATCACAGTAGTTCTCCTGGTGCCATGTTAGCCGATAAAACGGAACGTAAGGCAGCAAAACACAGGAGCCGGGCAAACCCAACATTTGACCAAAGACATGATTCGGAGCTGATGCATATAAGGCCTAACTCGAGACGCCGAACACTCCCTAAGGTATTCGGTCTTTATGAAAACGGGCAAAACGATGCCCTAAGCCCCTAGTGTCTGGGTACGCACGAAATCTTCTAACGCGGCTGATGCCAAAACGCCAGCCTCGTCCTCGGTTATGGTAAGAAACCGGGGGATGTGTATCAACAAGAGACAGTAAAAAAGGTTTACGCAGGGTCTTAATCTGAAAAGAATCCTTGCAACGGGTCCCTGCTGCATGTCTGCGCCTGTGTCTCCGTTGTGCTGTATCCTAGACGGGTGTAGCACGTTGTTCATCTGTAAAAGAGAAGAACTTAGTTGGAAAAAGGATCGTGCGAAAAATGTATTTAAAACAGAGTATGATTTAAGAAATGAATAGAATTGAGCTTTATTGGCTCTCATTCTTCGTTCGTGCAGCCCCTTGTAAAGGGTACGCGGCTAGGAAGCCCCTTGTTTATTTATACCGAACTCGCTTAACCGTGTTCGGGGTCTGAATGACCTGTTTTAGGGGCTTTGATCAGCAAGGCCGGATTAATGTGTGGCTGTCAAGGTAGTCTCACATTCTTCCGCGGTCAAGGAACACTCGAAGTTTCCCTTCAATGAGATGATACCGTGTGGACCGGACATTTTACGTGTGAGAGACGCGCAATGCAGTATTGCGTTAAAGCGGGTGAAAGCTTCACGGCCCAATAGTGCTTGATGGCTAGTTTTGAATGGGGCGATATGGAAGGTTAGCTTTTCGCGATGGAAGTTGTCGGATGAACCGAACACGACTTCTAATAGTAAGTAGCCCGTACAATTGGCATAAGGGCCTGGCGTTACTCCTTTAAAGGAAGTGTTGCTATGGCGAATTTTGGTAGGGTCTATCCCCATTCTGCGGATTGTGTCCTGGTATAGCAGGTTTATATCGCTGCCGCCATCCATTAGGACTTGTGTAAATTGTAGTCCGCCGATTATAGGATCCAGTATCAAAGCAGTCCATCCTGCGTTTCGAATACTTCTGGAGTAATCCTGATGGTCGAAAGTAATTGGTTTCAACATCCAATTTCAGGACTCCGCTGGGGTGGACCGTGCGGCGCGTACTTTAGTAGGTGCCGCCCTATTTTTCCTTGTTATCACTTGAAGTGAATTCACTGTTTTGACTTCTTGTGGGAAGTTCTTTTGTTTTTCGGTGCTCTGCTTGTGGGGTTCGTCATCATCCTCGCTTGGTGTGTCGAGCCCCTTGTGTTCGGCGTTAAGTCGGCCGGACTGCTTGAAGACCCAACAATCTCTGTGGGTATGGTTTGCAGGCTTCCCGGGGGTACTGTGAATTTGACATGTCCTGTCCAAGATTTTGTTTAGGTTGGATAGCTCGTCACTATTGTCCTTAAGAGGCAGTGTTTTGTTGTTTGGCCGAGAGCTTTTGAACCCGGCGTTGACCGCCGTGTTCTTTGGGCCATTTTCCTTAGTCTGGCGCTGGTCTTTTCTGCGTCGTGGCTTCCCATTTCCATCCCTGACCTCGGATGTACTTGGGTCGCTGGTGCCGCATCTTGCCAGCCAGCTATCTTCTCCCGCGCAGAAGCGGGTCATGAGGCTTGTTAGTGCGGCAATTGTCCTTGGCTTTTCCTGGCCGAGGTGTCTGGCGAGCCATTCGTCTCGGACGTTATGTTTGAAGGCTGCTAAGGCTTCGGCATCCAGACAGTCGACTATTTGGTTCTTTTTGGTGAGGAACCTGTTCCAGAATTTGCGGGCTGACTCTCTGGGCTGTTGAGTTATGTGACTTAAATCGTCTGCATCCGGAGGGCGGACATAAGTCCCCTGAAAATTTGCTCGAAATGCATCTTCGAGCTCCTCCCAACTTCCAATGGTATTTTCTGGGAGGCTTTTGAGCCAATGCCGAGCTGGCCCTTTGAGCTTGAGGGGTAGGTATTTTATGGCATGGAAATCATCTCCTCTAGCCATATGTATGTGTAGGATATAATCCTCGATCCAGACTCCGGGGTCTGTTGTTCCGTCGTATGCCTATATGTTTACGGGCTTGAATCCCGCTGGAAATTCATGACCCAGTACCTCATCGGTGAAACATAGGGGGTGTGCGGCGCCCCTGTATTTAGGTGTACCATTATTTTCGAACACTCGACGTGTTGTGTTGCTCCCTGGAGCCTTCTTTCTTGGCCCATAGATGGACCTGACCAGGCCATCCTTTTTGCGAGGATCCTTATGTAGATCGTGTGCCGGCTTGTGTGCGGTGCCGCTTGCTGCTCTTTGCTTGTCATGTGGTCGTTTATCTGACCAGGCGGCCTCTTTGTTCTTTGACTGTGGGGGCTCTACGGCCTCCTCGTCAAATTCGGGCAACAGCTTGCGCTTTGGGTAGCTCTTTGCTTGGTGACTATCGCCGTATTTATCTGCGGTCTTGAGTACTTTGCTCCATCTCATTCTGAGTACGTCTTCCGCTGTTTTGAGCTTCCGCTTCTGCTTCTTCAAACTTCTTGCACTGGCGACGAGCCTTTTGTGGAGGTTCTTGTGCTCCAGTGATGTGTCCGGCGTGAGATCATCTGGACTGTTGTTTTCGCCGGGGATGGGTTGCTCGTCCAATTCATCCTGTTCGGATGGTTGCTTGGTGGCATGTTCGTCGTCCACTGGTTCGCCCTGCTCTACGGCTGGGTCTGTATGGGTGCTGTTGTTATCGAGGCAGGACTTCGGGCGGAGCTTGCGTCGCCGTTTTGGCTGTTTTTCGGGGGAATAATCCTTCGCCGCGTCCCGTTGTTCCTCGTTATCGCTTCCTTTTGGTGTATCCACCATGTATACATCGTGAGTTGAGGTGGCTTTCCTGTGCCCTGTGGGCGCTGGTTCTTGGTCGTCTCCGGCATCGTCGTCCATACCGTCGATGTCTTCGGAGTCAAAATCTAGCATGTCGGTTAGGTCATCGACAGTGGCTACAAAGTGGGTGGTGGGTGGGCTTTGAATTTCTTCGTTGTCTGCATCCCAACCGTCCTGGCCGTAGTCCGGCCAGGGCTCTCCTGATAACGAGGGATACTTTAGCAAATTTAGGATGTCGCCAAAAGGCGAGTGCTGAAAGATGTCCGCAGCGGTGAACTCCATGATCGGCGCCCAATCGGATTCGATTGGAAGGGGCGCAGGAGATTCGGAGTCCGGCGCCTCGGAGTCACGAGCTTCACAAGGGACAGGGTCGGTATTCGGCTCCATCGCCGTAGAGGTAGCAGCCCCCGAGGCGGTGTCTAGCCACCCATCCTCGATTGGTGCAGTCGGCTCCGAGTTAAGGGTCGGAGCGGACTCGCGTGCGGCCTCCAGGGCACTGTCCGGCAGCAGAGGTAGATCATGCCCATCGTGACAGTGTGGCGCGCTCGGTTGTGGCTCGAATCCGTCGAAGATCAAGTCTCCGCGGATGTCGGCCGTGAAGTTTAAACTTCCAAATCTGACCTGATGGCCAGGGGCGTAGCTTTCAATCTGCTCCAGATGGCCAAGCAAATTAGCCCATAGTGCAAAGCCGCCGAATACGAAGATCTGTCCGGGGAGAAAATTCTCACCCTGGACCGCGTTGTTGTTGATGATCGAAGGAGCCATCGTGCCTGTAGGTGACGACACAGAGGAACTCTCAATGAAAGCACCAATGTCGGTGTCAAAACCGGCGGATCTCGGGTAGGGGGTCCCGAACTGTGCGTCTAGGCGGATGGTAACAGGAGACAAGGGACACGATGTTTTTACCCAGGTTCAGGCCCTCTCGATGGAGGTAAAACCCTACTCCTGCTTGATTGATATTGATCATATGGGTAGTACAAGAGTAGATCTACCACGAGATCAAGGAGGCTAAACCCTAGAAGCTAGCCTATGGTCTGATTGTTGTTCGTCCTATGGACTAAAACCCTCCGGTTTATATAGACACCGGAGAGGGCTAGGGTTACACAAAGTCGGTTACAATGGTAGGAGATCTACATATCCGTATTGCCAAGCTTGCCTTCCACGCCAAGGAAAGCCCCATCCGGACACGGGACGAAGTCTTCAATCTTGTATCTTCATAGTCTTGGAGTCCGGCCAATGATGATAGTTCGGCTATCCGGACACCCCCTAGTCCAGGACTCCCTCAACCATGGTACGAGTACCTTTTATCCAAATATAGCAATCCAAATTTCCAAATTAGTCGACAACATGTTCAAAAAACCTCACCCTCTCGGATAAAAAGAGGATTCTAGGAACATACTGTGAGCATTTTAAAATCTTGTGTTAGGATGCGAAGGAACAAGTGTGGCATCTCGCCGAGGGCGTAGAAAACATACCTGGTTCTCCATGAGAAAACCCTATGCAATCGCCGAGAGGGGGCTTTCTTTGAACAAGCAGATGAGGGAGAAGGAGATTCATGCCCAGTGAGAGAGGGGTTTTTCTCTGAACAAGCAGACGAGGGCGAAGGGGATTCTGGCCCAGTGAAATATTGATGCTTCGTCCGTCCAGCTTACTGCTAAAGCTGGAAAGGTGGGTTTTTTGTGATTTGACAGCTCATTGGGCATTACTGCGGTGCTACGACCGGGGTGAGTCTACCGTGCAGTTGTGCACTCTAATTTGGTGCATGGCACGTGGACCCCATTGCTGGATGCCCCACATATCAGCGAAAGGAAGTAGAAAGGCAGGAGTAACTAGTTACATATAAATATAGTTTTGACAGAGAGATACTCCCTCTGTAAATAAATATAAAAATCTTTTATATCACAACTTTATACATAAGAAAATCAAGGGGAATATATATAACATAATATGGGGGTTTAGCTAAGAATATAATACTCAGAGAGGCTCATGGTTCTGGATTTTGGGCCACAGGCCGGTGGGCCTACATGTTCTACCTCAGCGCATTTCATATTGCAAGCGATCGGTATGGCGCAGGTTTTAGATGCTGTCGCAAGGCGAATACAGAAAATTGAATAAAGCACGACAACTGTTAGAATGAAATCGAACGACAGTTCCTAACCAGCAATCAGAGTTGCAATTCTATCAACGATATCCTACATGATAAATAATACTGTAGTACTACTTATACACACAGGACACTTGTTTTAGCATGCCATATTATTACATCAAATTCTCTCGGAAGATAGATCAGTTCGGCAGTTGCGTGCTGCTACTGAAGAATTTCGAAGTTGATTTGGACTAGCTCTCCTTGCCGAGAAAGTTTGATTTTGACATCATCCCCTACCACAAGATTTGATTTAGATTTGAACCTTGACCATCCTTTAGCATCAATCATGCGACCATCCTTTGTACTTACGGTATATTGAGCAGGTTCATTCACACCAAGGCTGCGCATGGTAAGAGAAACTTGGCCACGGTCGCCCGGATTTTTGAACGACTCCCTCGTTGCTCTAGGAATTCTCTGTTTGCAAATGAGAAGACATACACAAGCAGTTAGATCAACACAGTGAATTATGTGAAACAACATGAAAAGAAAAAAGAACCAAGCACTTGGGCGGCCAATGCTTACCAAGAAGGTGGAGATGTCGGTTTTTGTAAGGACTTTGGTATATGAAGTGTGAACTGCAACCCAGTTTATTGTCGGTGCAACTGCTGGTTCCGATGCTGATGCACAGGCCAGAGCAGATGCAAGTGCAACTTAAAGTGTTGGTGCAGGTGCCGGAGCCATTGCTAGTGCCCGTGCCGATGCGACTGGTAGTGCCGCCGCTGCTGCCATAGATGGTGCTCCTTGTGGAGCTGGTGCCGGTGTCGGAGCAGGTGCCAGTGTCGATGTCCAATCCTCCGGTAGATCAGCCTAATCCACTGATGCGGTCGGTGCCCAATCCTCAGGTGGATCCGACTGAGCTGCTACCGCTGTCAATGCTAGAGCAAGTACCGTTGGAGAAGGTGCCGGTGCTCGATCCGTTGCTGAAGGCGGTACCGATGTGCAAGACAGCAGCGATCGTCTCTGGTCTGCTATGATCAGCTTTCTAACTTGACTAGGCTCCGTGACCTTGATCCAGTCTTTTTCTTCATTTCTTTTAAATGTGAGAAGGACTAATTGTGGTGTGTTTGTTAAACCAAACTGCAGTTCATCATAGGGCTTCAGATTGTACCCAGACAACAGACTGATCCAATTGTGTCCAGTAATATATGTGATGGAGAGTGCCTTCGTTACTGACACGACATAAGAAGTGAAACCTGCAAAAATAACCATCATAGAGCAAACCAAACGGTTTATTCTGTGACGAATGTCACATGGCAAAACATGCATCGTAAAATTGCAGCAAAAGTAAGAAAACATGACACTAAATCAATAAGATTTAGACAGTAAATCAATAAGTTTACTTGATGTGCAGGAGTGAATCTTACCAGGAAATTACTATGTTCAAGTTGTAAGCAGAAGATTGGTCGTCCAATTACGCGTGGCATGCAGGGCCCCCGCTTACTCCCACAAGCAGGACAGTCCAAAGGTCATGACTAATCGTATGGACCGAACATCCATGGGATTGGAAATCCTGGTGGGTGCGATAAACCCTGCAATGCGTACAGATATTGGAGTGTAATCATAATTGATAAACCGTCCTCACAAAAAAGATGATCTAGATACTTCAAATTATACAGACTGAATTGAGTGGACAGACATTAACATAGACTGTTCTCAAGACTCACCACACAACAAAAGCGGCAGTACTAAATAATACAGGGTTCACACACACAAATCAAGTAGTGAACAATAATACTTACTACAGACAAGCAAAGTTGCACTAGTTAAAGTCTGCAGACTCTTGCCACCGACCTACGGGATGTGCCCCACATAACTGACTAGGCCATGGACTTCGTGAGATATGTCTACCAGCACCATCACCATCTCGTCAACCTTGTGGAACCTAACAGAGTGGTCTTTCCACTCATAAACATGATGATGAAGATAATCCGCATTAGATTTGTCCAGAAGCTTTATAAGAACCACACCCTTCGTAATCGAAGGCACAACCAGGAAATTGTTGTGGTGAAGTACACCCTCGAGAACACGCCTGACAACGATGCTACTGGAAAACACTAGTTCAGGACACATGGCGAAAAGGACACACCAACCGGACAGTTTAGTAGTAGAACTCATCCTCAGGTCTTCCAGTTCACACGACGTGACTTTGAGAACTTCATCTCACTGTGGACCTGGTTCTAACTCAAACAGAAACCAAATATTTTATTACTAGCTCCGTTCAGAATTATAAGATGATTCATGATATTTTACTCCAAATAAGACTACATATACGCACAGAAATCAGTGAACAAAGACACAAGAACATGTCTTCAAAGGCATGAGAGCAGAGGGATTACTTGCGATATCCATAACACAAGTTACTGAGGCTAATATACTCTCTTCAAAGGTACCATTGGTGTTTATAAAGTACTTGAAAGTAATCTATAAGAAATCAGTGTCAACCTCTCGCATGTTTTAGTCAAAAGAGGAATTTAGAACCGTCATTTGGCACACAAAAATCACATGCAAGATCACCCAGAAAGTTGTACTACTAGTACTAGTACTGCATCTTAGATGAAAAAATCGATCAAGATCGAGAAAAAGATCGTCAAGAAGAGATATTACCTGGACTTGCTTAATGAGGGATCTCGGAGAGATAGAGGGGGCCTTGGATAGGGAGATGGCCTTGAGCTTGTCTGCGGTAGTCTCGCAGGGGTGCTTGCGCTTCTTTGTACCCTGGGCATTGATGGTTTTGGCCAGAGCCATAGACATCACTTCGGTCGGTGCTCCAGGGTCCATCAAGAAACTGTCAAATAGAAATAAAAGAAAATAAACCATAATCACAAACCCAAAAGAAGGACAGAGAGGGAGTTATAGGATTAGTCTCGGGGTTGCAAGATCGGGCCTTGGCCAGAATCAACATCATTGATGTGCTCACCCTTCCTTCTTTGGGAGAGAAGAACAATGGCAGAAGCAGGTCAGGGTTATCTTGAAGAAATGAGGAACAAGATGAGGAAGAAGCGACTTGGGGTTTTCTTCAAGAGAGGAAGCTGAGGGAGAAGAGTGAAATGATGGTTGCTTCGTCCGTCTAACTTACTGCTTGAAAGGTGGGGGTTTTGTGATTTGACGGCTCATTGGGCATTACTGCGGCACTTCGATCGGGGTAGTCTACCGTGCAGTTGCGCACTCTAGTATGGAGTAATTTAGTGCATGGCTAGTGGACCCCAATGCTGGCTGTCCCACATGTCGGCGAAAGTTAGTAGCAAGGTTCCCGATGACCGTCGAGGAGGATCTGAACGGTAGGGTGTGTCCATTGTTTCTAAAGAAAAAAATGATTACAACAAGCATCTCCACTCTTACGACGGAGGAGTGCGAAACACGACAGCCACTTACACAGTGCTCCTACTACTAGGCATGTGCAGTGGTTCATACGTCAGCACTACATAATCTTGTTGCTAGTGTAGTAAGATATGACGATAACAAATGATGCCATGCACATGTCAACTATATGAATAGTAATGTAACATAGTGCCCCTTTTTTGACTCTCCGGTCGAGAATGAAAGGTGAGATCTATGTTAACAGAACTAGGTCTATAGCGCACGGAGAGTACAGTGCTACAGTACTCCACGGAACATGAACCATATGAACCACGAATCAGTGTTAGGCAGGGTGTATGAAGGGTGCATGGGATGGGAGCAAAAGTTCCCTTCTCAACCCACTTTTGGGTGTTTGGCAGAGTGCATGAAGGGTGCATGAGTCCACACTAGTAGGTTAACACAAATACACTAGGAGCATGCATGAAGAGGGGTGCTGAGATGAGCATGCACGAAGAGGGAACAACTATATTGAGATGAGAATGCAACCAAACACACCCACACGCTTTGTGCTACAGTGACTGATCTGCATCGTCTGAGTTTGATCCAACGGTCATGTTACACCGAGACATGGACATGCCCATGGAGACGACGCCTAAACACCACCGAAGTCCCTTTGCTTCTCGAGGCGCACGACGTTGGTGATGCAGGGTGCCACCGCCCGCAGATCCCGCTCCTGGTCAATGTGAGCCAACTTATCAAAGATGGCATCTAATGGCACGAATGGATTCCGGTGACGGAGCCCTGAGAGGATTCATCCGACAATGGCGACGACAGCCCTCAACCCCTCCTTGTCCAGCTCTGCCTCCACCATCGCGCGGAGACAACTCAGCTCCTCGAAGGTATAGGTGAAGAAGGAGACCAGGTCAGGAAGCCGCAGCTCGTTGAAGTCGACGGGGTGGTTGAACGGGTTTAGCCCGACACCCGGCATGGTCGCGCTGGCACGACGGTAGGCATCGCGCAGCCGCAACATGTGCATGGCAACATGGTCCACCAAGTGGCTGAGGCGATCCTGGACCTCGTCACGATTGGCCCGCTCGTGCTCCAGCCGGCTCGCCTGACCGCTTATTGTATCTCTCGCTTTCGGCAGCAATGCTGTTAATGCCTCGAGCATCTTTGTGGTAGACACCTGCCGCTTTTGAAGCTCCGTGAACTCCCGCACATAAAGGAGGAGCATGCCACTTCTCTCCTCCTTGAGCTCATGGAGCTCCACGTCCTTGGCCCTGAGCTCTGCATCCTTGGCCTGGAGCTCCTGTGTCAGGCGCCTCACCTCAGACTCCGTGGTCTGGTGCGCCGCCATGGAACCAGGTAGAAGCAATGGGGAGAGGAAGCAAAGGGGGCGAAATGGCTAAAAGGCAATGCAATCTATGGGAAGGCGGAGGGAGCCAGCCAAGGAGCGGGGTGAATCTTTTGGTTTTCACCATGGGAAAACACCACTCGACGACTTTTCACATCAGGGAGCAGTGGGTTTTACATGCGGAGTCATCGTGACTAATTGCTGTTGCGCCTGCTCCCGTCAATCAAAAAATTAAAAATCCCGCCGCGCCTGCCACACCCAAAGACCAGAGCAATGCCGTGGTGGACATTTAAATTTACCTGCTGGAAAGGAGATAAAAAAGGGGTGAAAAAACAAATGTGGAAACGCCTAGCTAATCGGTCGCACTAGCCCAACTAGCTAGCCACTGTGCTTCACTGATGGACTCGGCAGGAAAGGTGGTCTTTCGTGATTTGACGACTCATTTACTTGCTTTGGCGCTACAACCGAGGAGGACCCAGAAAACACGCGGTAGGGTGTCCCATGTCTCGGAAAGGAAGAAAATATGCGTGAACCACCCGGGAGGACCCCGAAACTGCGCGGTAGGCTATGCCACGTCTCGACACAGAGGAAAAATGTGCGTGTAAAAATATACTGTATCATACGTACTACCTATGGTTCGACCTCGGGACCCAGCCAGTCGGTCGAAAACACCCCACTACCCACACAGCTTCATCATGCTAACGTGGCACGAAGAATAGGTGTGGTTAGCTCCGTCTTGACCAGGCACAACGCCTCTTGTTCTAGGTGATCCTTCTATTTTCCAAGCTTTTTTTAGTTATAGTAACACCACGGCAAGCTCACGCTGCTCTTCGTGTGTGCCCATGCGTCTAAAGGAGACAATGGAGAGGAGAGAGAGATCGCAGACATGGGACCCACCAGTAAGTGAGTCAACGGTCAAGCACGTGTTGATGAGCCACTCCCTCTACTCTACTCAACGTAATACTGTATAAAATCAAGTTATGGGACAAAGCTAACAACCGTTGTTGTTTTAGACTATCGACTTATGCTTTGTAGTCCAGGTTGCTAGTTCGAATCTCGTCTTTCAGATTTGTTAGTTTTAGGTCCAAATTTGATCAATGACAAGTGGAACCCCCGTGTGTCGTTCCGATATTTCAGTGTACGATGTTTTTTTTGCACAAACACTTTCCACAGTTAGACAAGTAACAACACGAGTTACACTTATTTTGCAAGTTTAGGAACAAAAATGATAGTGGCATAGAATATCACATCCACCCCGCAGCTTAGATGCTATGGTGATACGATTTTTTACGTTGTTGGAACTGAGATCCAATGGCTTGGGAGTAGTCTTTGTAATTATGCGCAATTTTCAAACTCTCCAAGGTTTTTTTGCAAATAAAACATTCATGCCTCGTGTGTGCCGCTGCATCTTGGATCCAACGGCTCCCAGTTGCTCATATTAGGTGCTCCCTGTAGCTCAATTAGCCGCTACGGTGATACGAGCATCTAGGTCGTATGATGTGTGATCAGATGCCACACCCGTAGTACTTGTACTTTCTGCGCAATTCCCAAACTCTCTCAGGCGTATATTGCAAAAACATTCAAACCTCCTACTATGAGCCCTTATATCTCCAGGAACTCGTATCACCATAGAATCTACGATGCGGGAGCACCTCATATTCTCCCGTGCGAGAAAACATCAGGTGTTCTGGCAGCTTGGATGCTACGGTGATACGAGCTTCGAGGTCGTTCGATCTGAGATCCAATGGCATTTGAGCAGTCTTTGTGCTTGTAAGCAGTGGCCGAACTCTTTGGGGGCTTTTCTGCAAAAAAACATTCGAACCACCAAGGAGTTGTTGGATCACAAATCCAACGGCTTTGAAGAGCTTGTATCACCAAAGCATCTGAGGTGTGGTAGCACATGGTATTCTTACATACAAGAGAATATGAGGTCCTCCTTCATCTTAGATGCTATGGTGATATGAGCTTCGAGGTCATTAGATATGGGATCGAAGGGCATCTGAGTAGTTTTTGTACAAATTGTGTGCAATTCTCAAACTCATTAAGGTTTCCTGTAAAAATATTAAGACATCCTGTGAGCTGATATATCTCAGATCTACAAGCTCCAAGCAACTCGTATTTAGAGGTTGTTTCATGGCATATAGGGAGGCTTGATAAACAAGTGGTAGGAAGCGAGACATAGCGATAGCATCAAAACAACTAACATAGCAATGATAGTAGTGAGATCTAGGGTAACGGTCATGTTGCCTTAAAATCCCGCTAGTAAGAAGATCGAGTCCATGAAGAAGACGAACAGGTGTAGACGAGCCAAGCGTAGTCGAATGAATCCTCACGATCACAACGAAACAGGAACTATCGAGAAGGAGCACAACCGGAAAGAAGCGAACAACATAGTAAACACCCAACACATAAACATGACATGATGCTCAAAAAAGTATGATGCATGACAAGGCTACTGATGCTACTCATGGCAAGAGATGATGCATACAAGACCACACATCAAAGCAAGTTTAAATGAGGCCAGAAACAACATATAACAATTCCGGTAAGTCCTCATATGCAAATTTCAAAGTTGGTCCAGATCTGAACAAAACATTAAGTTGAAGTTGTTAAACAGAAATTTAAAGTGCACCATGATGATCTACACAATTTTCTAGTCAAGTGGTATATAAAGTTCCTTTAATTTGGAGCTACGGCCTAGAAGATATGAGCAAAACAAGTTAAACACGGCATTGATGCAAAAAGCATTCAAACATCAAGAAAACACACTTGAAACAAGGATCCAACAAGATAATATGAAACTACATGCAATTCTAGGCAAGCTTCATATAGAGCATGCTCAAAACAGAGTAATGGTGCAACACATACACTCCAAACAAGTTATATCAACAATCTGCCCAAAACAGCAACTGGACACTTTGCAATCATCAAAACAACATGCTACAGGAAACATATGAGCTCAAACTTGATATGCACTTAAACTACAGATAACATGCTTCAAATGCCATTAAGGTTCAGGTTTATAGGCATCAAGATTAATCCAATATGATCAATGTAAAAAGCAACTTGGTAACACAGATTCATGATAGTGAAAAACAGGGCATATGCACGAGCAGAGTTAATATGATGACATGTTGGAGGCAAGAAACAAAGATGCTACAACAACTATACATAGCAACCAAGGGAATGTAATCAAAGTACACATAACAAAGATAAAATATCATCAAGGCATCATATGCATATGACTCATGGATTAGTGGGAACCATCAAGACAAGTTTGAATGTCATAACAGTTTCAGCAAGTGTAAAACAACAGCATTATCATAGCATGTTTGCAAGCCTGGAACAGAGGTGCTACCTCTTGAGCTTGCGTTGGTTTTTCCCTTGAAAAGGAAAGGGTGATCCAACAGAGCAGCATAAGTATTTCCCTCATTTTTGAGAACCAAGGTATCAATCCAGTAGGAGACGACGCGCAAGTCACCTTGTACCTGCACAAACAATCAAGAACCTTGCAACCAACGCGATAAAGGGGTTGTCAATCCCCTCACAGTCACTCGCAAAAGTGAGATCTAATAAAGATAGTAAAGTAAATATTTTTGGTATTTTTGTTGTATAGATTGGAAAGTAAAGATTGCAAAATAGTAAACGAGATGCGATATAATGGAAAAGAGATGTAATATAATAGAAAAGAGACCCGGGGGCCATAGGTTTCACTAGTGGCTTCTCTCAAGATAGCATGTATTACGGTGGGTGAACAAATTATTGCCGAGCAATTGATAGAAAAGCGCATAGTTATGAAGATATCTAAGGCAATGATCATGAACATAGGCATCACGTCCGTGTCAAGTAGACCAAAACAATTCTGCATCTACTACTATTACTCCACACATCGACCGCTATCCAGCATGCATCTAGAGTATTAAGTTCATAAGAACAGAGTAATGCATTAAGCAAGATGACATGATGTAGAGGGATAAACTCAAGCAATATGATATAAACCCCATCTTTTTTATCCTCGATGGCAACAATACAATACGTGCCTTGCTGCCCCTACTATGACTGGGAAAGGACACCGCAAGATTGAACCCAAAGCTAAGCACTTCTCCCATGGCAAGAAAGATCAATCTAGTAGGCCAAACTAAACCAAAATTCGAAGAGAGTTGCAAAGATATCAAATCATGCATATAATAATTTAGAGAAGAACCAAATAATATTCATAGATAATCTTTTTCATAAATCCACAATTCATCGGATCTCGGCAAACACACTGCAAAAGAGTATTACATCGAATAGATCTCCAAGAACATCGAGGAGAACTTTGTATAGAGAATCAAAGAGAGAGAAGAAGCCATCTAGCTAATAACTACGGACCCGAAGGTCTATGGTAAACTACTCACACTTCATCAGAGAGGCAATGGTGTTGATGTAGAAGCCCTCTGTGATCGATTCCCCCTTCGGCAGATCACCGGAAAAGGCCCCAAGATGGGATCTCACGGGTACAGAAGGTTGCGGCGGTGGAGAAGCGGTTTCGTGGCTCCCCCTGATTTTTCTAGGGTATAAGAGTATATATAGGTGAAAGAAGTACGTAGGTGGAGCTATGAGGGGCCCACGATGGTGGGGGCGCTCCCTCCTGCCTCGTGGACGCCTCGTGTCGTTTTTGACTTCAACTCCAAGTCTTCTGGATTGCTTTCTGTCCAAGAAAGATCATCGCGAAGGTTTCATTCCATTTGGACTCCGTTTGGTATTCCTTTTCTGCAAAACTCTAAAATAAGGAAAAACAGAAACTAGCACTAGGCCTCCAGTTAATAGGTTAGTCCCAAAAATAATATAAAAGAGCATATTAAAGCCCATTAAACATCCAAAACATATAATATAATAGCATGGAACAATAAAAAATTATAGATACGTTGGAGACGTATCAATAGGTCATATGAATTCCAAAATTATCAAATTTGGCATGTGAACAAATTAATCATAGCATACTTCAAAACAAGTAATTGGAGCTCACAACATGGCATCATGAAGTTAACATAAAACTGGAACATCATTTAGGCATGTTCATGGCAACGAAAACATATGCTATAGGACTTATATGAGGCATCAAATGGCATGTCATGATATAGAATAACATGGGCATCAAAAAATGTCAACTAAGCATCTCCAGATTATGCACGGATTTGATGGTAGCATCAAGCAAACATAGCAACATAATATAACAGATTCAGACTTAGCAGAACACTAACAGCAAGTAGCCCACTTCACAAGCTTGATGTACCCACCAAAAGGCATATCATGACATGTGAGTTATACCAATGCATAGATGACATGATTATGCTCCTAAAACATGTGGACATGATGCTCAAAAGAAAATTGCACAAAAAGATATAAAAAAGACAAATAGGCAAGTTATAATAGTTTCCAGCATTTAACAGCAGCAAACACTTTTGTAACAAGGATTAACATGTCAAGATGCACACTAACATGAATTCAAAGCACACCAACATGTAGAGCACTCTGAGTTGAACATTTGCATATTAAGATCATCACCATAGGATCAATAGAGACAGAGTTACAACACTCACAAGATGCATACATGATGTTAACAGACAGTAGATTTCAGCAGTTATATCACTTATCAGTTTTGCAACAAAGATTAAGGCATCAAGATGAACACTAACATGAATGCAAGTGCAACCATCACTTAGAGCACTCTGAGATGAACATTTTTACATATCATACACGCAAAATGGAGCAACATGCACAAAGTTATGCTCATCACGACAATGCGTCATGATGTTAAAAATTCAACGGAATTTTACCCTGGGGACGAAGTGGTACAGGGACGGAGTGGTACAATGGGGCCGTTTGGTTGGCGGGACGGGGCCGGACCGGGACAAGCCCGTCCAGGTCGAGGTCAACGCGGTGGCGGTGGCGGGGACGACGCCGAGGCGAGGTAGAGAACGACACCGGAGTGTGGGGCGAGGCGGATCCCGGCGGCGGTTGCCCAGATTCGGCCAGATCCGGTGGCGGCCAGGCAGGCACGGGGCTCGGTGTAGATGGGGAGGTGCGGGGAGGCGCCGACGGAGGCGGACAAGCACGGCGGCGGCGGTGCACGGACGCGGGGGCGCAGGACATGGGTGATGTCGGCGAGCGAGCGCGGCGGCGAGCGGAGCGGTTGCTGGCGGCGGCGGCGGGCGCGCGAGAGGTCCGGCTTGGGGCGGAACGGCCGAAGGCAACGAGGTGGAGGCGAGGCGGAGTTGTGCTCCAGCGAGGGAGACGGCGGCGGAGGCGCACTCCGGTGGTGAGGCGAAGGGAGCCGAGCGGCGCTGGGTGCGGGGCGCTCGGGCGGCGGCGCGGGATCCGGGCCCGGTGGGCCGGATCTGGGCCCCATGGGCTACACAATGGGGGGAGTCGATGGGGGCACGTGGCAAGGTGGGATTGGCTCGGCGGCAGTGGCGGACATGTCTAGCGGTGGGGGTGGTGTGTCCGACGCGGGAGGAGGAGGAGGCTAGGGTTTTTCCTGAAATTTGGAAGGGGGGGACGTTTTTATAGGTAGAGGGAGCTAGGAGACGGCTATGGAGGAGCGATTTTCGCCCACACGATCATGATCCGACGGCGAAGAGCATGGAGGGGTTTAAATGGGCTGGTGGGCTGTTCTGTAGGGGTGCTGGGCTGCAAAGAGAAAGGGGTCCGGCGGTTAACGTGGTTAACCGCTGGGGCATCAAACGACCTCCAAATGGAACGAAATTTGACAGGCGGTCTACCGGTGATATACCAAGACTGTTCGACAACTCCCGGTCCATTCTGAGAACATTTTTCTCCCACTCACAACACAAAAACTGGGAGGCGCGACGGGCGCGTGCGAGTGTGGCTAGGCTCAGAACGGACAACGGAGAGAACTGGGAGACCCAAACGGATGCAAGTTTTGAAAACATGCAAATGAAATGCACCTGATGACATGGCAAAAAGTAGCACGCAAGCGAAAGACATGGCAACAACGGCTAATAACTTGATGACACCTGGTGCATTGGTCTCGGGGCATTACAACTCTCCTCAACTAACAGAAGATCTCGTCCCGAGATCTTAGGAACAAGACGGAAGAAAAGAGGATGAGGTGAAGTGAGAACGCAAGAGAGAAGATGAACGAAGTCGAGAGCATCCTGGTAGAAAAGAGGAACGACGGATATGACGAGAATCAAAATCTCATTGAATAAGACAGATTGTGAAACCACTTCAGTTAGAAGAAGGTAGAAAGGAATAAGAATGAAAGAATTTGGGAAGCACTCTAGCTAAAAATGGAAGGAATAGAACATGAACTTCACAAGATGGGATGACACTTGACGAGATGAACAATGCAATGCCTCCGGAAGAATTGAAAGAATGGAATGAAAAGAATGGATAAGAGAACGACAACTTCCACCACGAATGAATTCGATAGCATCCTTAGAAGGAAGTATTGAACGGAGTTGTTGGAAAATAAAAAAAAACGAATAAGCTTGTGTGGACTTATAGAAAAACATCTCAAAACTTGAGGTGAAATTATGCCGCAACGAAATGCTTGAATATCTGAGAAGAACAAAGAAATGCAAAACTCCACTTAAAAAGAATATGGAGAATTAATTGCACTTCGAGACGCAAGAGGAAAGATACTTGAACCCCTGTGAAGAACTCCGTAACAAAAGGATGATGAGATAGAATTGAAGGATGAAATGAAAAAGATTAAAGCCTTGCAGTGATTTAGATGGAGCTTCACGACGAGACAAGCGAGAAAAACTTGGAACTCCGGAAAAGATGAACAACTTAGAACCGAGAGATTATCCATCATGAACAAACTCCGAAGGAAGGAATTACCCAACTTGATGAAATAAGAATAAGAATTATGTTATGCTTATCCTCCGCCAATTAAATAGATGAGAAGAAATGGATTTGCATACTACTTATTTACGTTGAAAAATATCAAGGGGAGATATCGCGCAAAACTTTGACAATCTTCAACGAACCATCGGTAGAATTGGGAAGAACGATTGAAGTGATATGACAACAAAGGAAAAGGAATCTTGAACGAACCACCGTAGAAATAAAAATGAACAAAGAAAAGAGAATGAATCGTCGGGAAGAATTAAAAGAACAAATATACTTGAGGGTATTTAGAGACAAGAGAACGAAGAGATTGCAAACTGATTAAAGAATACTTGACAGATGCGTCGGGATAACTGGATAACAGTAGCTGGAACGTGAGGACGAAGAATTCTTCATGAATGATGGCCTCCGGTAAAACAAAACGGAAAACAACTCCTGACATACTCCGGATGGGTAAGAAAAGGAATTTCTGACAAACGGAATAATTTAAGAGGGTAACATGAACCTAGAACCACGAATCTTCACGAGAATGGGCAAGACTTAAGTGAAACTCTTCTTTGGTCTTCAAATGTTGAGAATGCCAACGAGAAACACCACCAAAATTGTTGAGACACTCCGGAAGAATGAAAGAGGAAAAGGTTGAACCAAAGATGGAAAGAATTTCAAGCGATCGTGGAGAAGGCATGTGACTGATGGAATCTATTCTTACGTCACACTTAGAAAAGAATTTGAGAATACTCCGGAAAGAATCAGAAGAGTCAGGTAAGATCCTAGGAAAAGACCTGTGGGTTAGGGCCCACTAAAGAGAAACACCATTGAAAAAGGATTGAAGAAGTGATGATGCACTGATACGTCTCCAACGTATCTACTTTTCCAAAAAACTTTTGCCCTTGTTTTGGACTCTAACTTGCATGATTTGAATGAAACTAACCCGGACTGACGCTGTTTTCAATAGAACTGCCGTGATGTTGTTTTATGTGTAGAAAACAAAAGTTCTCGGAATGTCCTGAAAATCCATGGAGGCACTTTTTGGAAAATATAAAAAATACTGGCGAAAGAATCAAGACCAGGGGGCCCACACCCTGTCCACGAGGGTGGGGGCGCGCCCACCCCCTTGGCGCGCCCCCTGTATCATGGGCCCCCTAAGGCTCCGTCGAACTCAACTCCAACTCCATATATTCCATCTCGCAGAGAAAAAAATCAGAGAGAAAGTTTCATCACGTTTTACGATACGGAGCCGCCGCCAAGCCCTAATCTCTCTCGGGAGGGCTGATCTGGAGTCCGTTCGGGGCTCCGGAGAGGGGGATTCATCGCCGTCATCATCATCAACCATCCTCCATCACCAATTTCATGATGCTCACCGCCGTGCGTGAGTAATTCCATCGTAGGCTTGCTGGACAATGATGGGTTGGATAAAATTTACCATGTAATAAAGTTAGTTTTGTTAGGGTTTGATCCCTAGAATCCACTATGTTCTGAGAATGATGTTTCTATGACTTTGCTATGCTTAATGCTTGTAACTAGGGCCCGAGTGCCATGATTTCAGATTTGAAACTATTATGTTTTCATGAATATATGTGTGTTCTTGATCCTATCTTGCAAGTCTATAGTCACCTATTATCTGTTATGATCCGATAACCCCGAAGTGACAATAATCGGGATACTTCTCGGTGATGACCGTAGTTTGAGGAGTTCATGTATTCACTATGTGCTAATGCTTTGTTCCGGTTCTCTATTAAAAGGAGGCCTTAATATCCTTTAGTTTCCGCTAGGACCCTGCTGCCATGGGAGGGTAGGACAAAAGATGTCATGCAAGTTCTTTTCCATAAGCACGTATGACTACATTCGGAATACATGCCTACATTACATTGATGAATTGGAGCTAGTTCTGTGTCACCCTATGTTATAGCAATTACATGAGGAATCACATCCGACATAATTATCCATCACTGATCCATTTCCTACGAGCTTTTCACATCTTGTGTTTCGCTTATTTACTTTTCCGTTGCTATTGTTACAATCACTACAAAACCCAAAAATATTTATTTTGCTACCGTTACCTTTATTATCATACTACTTTGCTACTAAATACTTTGCTGCAGATACTAAGTTATCCAGGTGCGGTTGAATTGACAACTCAACTGCTAATACTCAATAATATTCTTTGGCTCCCCTTGTGTCAAATCAATAAATTTGGGTTGAATACTTTACCCTCGAAAGCTATTGCGATCCCTACACTTGTGGGTTATCAAGACTAATTTCTGGCGCTGTTGCCGGGGAGCATAGCTCTATTCTCTAAGTCACTTGGGATTTATATCTGTTGATCACTATGAAGAACTTGAAAGACGACAGAACCAAGATTTTGCCCTCAACTACGAGGGGAGGTAAGGAACTGCCATCTAGCTCTGCACTAGATTCTCCTTCCGTTATTAGTAAGCTTGCGACACCTAAACCTGCTACTGCTATGAATTCTGATATGTCGCATGTTATTGATGATGCCACTTCAGCTATGCATGATACTTATGATGAAACTACTTCTGTGCGTGATACTACTTTGCCATTAGGTGAATTTCTTGATGAACAACTTGCTAGGGCTAGAGAGAATGAAATTATTGAAGATGCTATTATTGATGATAGTGATGATGAAAATTCTCCCAGTGTTTATGAATTGCCTATTGTTCCTGAGGGTTATGTTATGAATGAAGAAGCTGCTAGAGCTATCTTTGCTTGCAATGATAGATATGGTCTTAAGAAGTTATTAGCTAAATGGAAGCAACAATCTCTTAATGCTAGAATGAAACCTGACACTGCTTTTGCTACTTCACCGATCTGTGTTACTGATAAGGATTATGAATTCTCTGTTGATCCTGAAATTACTACTTTAGTTGAATCTGATCCTTTTTATGTCCTTGAATCTGAAACTATTGTGGCACATCTTACCAAGTTGAATGATATAGCCACCCTGTTTACTCATGATGATAAATCTCGCTATTATTATATCCTTAAGATATTTCCGTTCTCATTAAAGGGTGATGCTAAGACTTGGTATAATTCTCTTGCTCCTGGTTGTGTGCGTAGTCCCCAGGATATGATTTATTACTTCTCTGCTAAATATTTTCCTGCTCATAAGAAACAAGCTGCCTTGCGGGAAATATATAATTTTGCGCAAATCGAAGAAGAGAGTCTCCCACAAGCTTGGGGGAGGCTTCTCCGATTACTTAATGCTTTGCCTGATCATCCTCTTAAGAAAAATGAAATACTTGATATCTTTTATAATGGACTAACCGATGCTTCCAAGGACTACTTGGATAGTTGTGCTGGTTGTGTTTTAAGGGAAAGAACACTCGATGAAGCTGAATTACTATTGAATAATATGTTGACTAATGAAAATAATTGGACTCTTCCTGAGCCAATTCCTAAGGCAATTCCTGAACCAATTGAACCAACTCCTGAGCCTATTCCTAAACCCACTCCGAAGAAGAGAGGTGTTTTATTTGTCAGTCCTGAAGATATGCAAGAGGCAAAGAAATCAATGAAAGAAAAAGGTATAAAAGCTGAAGATGTTAAGAATTTACCACCTATTGAAGAAATACATGGTCTTAATATACCGCCTGTCGAAGAACCACATTGTCTTGATAACCCGACACAAGTAGTAAAATTAAATTCTCTCTATAGATATGATAAAATTGAAACCCCCTCTACTAAATTTCATAGCCCATGCTTAGATGAATTTGATGATTTTATGGCTAGACAAGAAAGTTTTAATGCTTATGTTGGTAGAGAGTTAAAGAATAATGCTTTCGAGATAGGACGCGTGAGCGATAATATGGCTAGAGTTAAAGGTGAACTCAAACTCGTTAGCAAATATGCTTCTATGGTTGCTACTCAAGCTGAGCAAGTACTTAAGGCTCAAAATGATTTGCTTGATTAATTAAATAATAAACCTGACTTTGCTGTTAGAATGGCTACTAGAACTGGTAGAATGACTCAGGAACCTCTGTATCCTGAAGTCCACCCTAAGAGAATCGAGCAAGATTCTCAGAGAAATAATTTAGAGGCACCTAGTTTTTCTAAAAAGAAGAAAAAGAAAAACGATAGGACTTTGCATGCTTCTAGTGAACCTACTGTAGACACACCTGAGAATCCCAATGATATTTCTATTTCTGATGCTGAAACACAATCAGGTGATGAACATGAACCTAGTGATAATGTTAATGATAATGTTCATGTTGATGCTCAACCTAGCAAAAACAATGAAGTAGAGATTGAACCTGATGTTGATCTTGATAACCCACAATCAAAGAATCAACGTTATGATAAGAGAGATTTTGTTGCTAGGAAGCACGGTAGAGAAAGAGAACCATGGGTTTAGAAACCCATGCCCTTTCCTCCTAAACCATCAAAGACAAAAGATGATGAGCGCTTTGCTGAAATGATTAGACCTATCTTCTTACATATGTGCTTAACTGATATGCTTAAAGTAAATCCTTATGCTAAATATATGAAGGATATCATTACAAATAAAAGAAAGATATCGGAAGCTGAAATTTCCACCATGCTTGCTAATTACACTTTTAAAGGTGGAATACCAAAGAAACTTGGAGATCCGGGTGTACCAACTATACCATGCTCCATTAAAAGAAATTATGTTAGAACTGCTTTATGTGATCTTGGAGCCGGTGTTAGTGTTATGCCTCTGTCTTTATATCGTAGACTTGAATTGAATAAGTTGACACCTACTGAAATATCTTTGCAAATGGCTGATAAATCAACTGCTATACCTATCAGTATTTGTGAGGATGTGCCTGTTGTGGTTGCAAATGTCACTATCTTAACGGACTTTGTTATTCTTGATATTCCCGAGGACGATAGTATGTCGATTATCCTTGGTAGACCCTTTTTGAATACTGCAGGGGCTGTTATTGATTGCAACAAAGGCAATGTCACTTTTCATGTTAATGGTAATGAGCATACAGTACACTTTCCGAGGAAACAATCTCAAGTTCATAGCATCAATTCTATTGGAAAAATTCCAACTATCATTATTGGAGGTTTTGAATTTCTTCTCCATACTGTCAAGAAAAAGTATGATATTCTTATTGTTGGAGATGTTCATATCCCCGTTGAGGTACCTTAAT
Source organism: Triticum dicoccoides (assembly GCF_002162155.2). Taxonomy (NCBI): domain Eukaryota; kingdom Viridiplantae; phylum Streptophyta; class Magnoliopsida; order Poales; family Poaceae; genus Triticum; species Triticum dicoccoides. The sequence continues at coordinate 279,545,927 of NC_041383.1, forward strand.
GTTATTCAAAATTTCTTCGGTTCTGTGTTATTCGGAATGAGTTTGTTAACAAGACTTGATCAACCTTGTTAGTGGATTCATTTTGATGATCACAAGATGGATGAAACTAGAAGGCACAACCTTCTGTATCCTCTTTTTACTTTCTGTTATTTAGAATAAATAAAGCAAAAATAGTATTATCCATCTGTTTTCTGAATTATCGGTGCAATAAAAAATATACCGAAAATAAAAGTGCTCCAAATGCCATGCAAATTTAGTATGATTTTTTATGGAATATTTGAGGATTTTAGGCACTGAAATCACTGCAGGAGGGGCAAGCACCAGGCCACGAGAGTGGAGGGTGCGCCCACCTACACTGGGCGTGCCCCCTGTCTCGTGGGCCCCTGGTGGCCCCCTCCACTTATGCCAGCACCCACACACTCCAACTTCTTCCCAAAAAATCCCCATCCAGCTCAAGCATGAGTTCTAGCTCATTTTGCTGCGATTTTCGATCTCCTTGCTTAAAGCTCCATTCACAAAACTGCTTTGGGAGATTGTTGCTTGGTATGTGACTCCTCCATTGGTCCAATTAGTTTTTGTTCTAGTGCTTTATTCATTGCAAATTTTTGCTGCATAGGTGAGCATGTTCTTGAGCTTGCATGTTAAATTTATGAGGTCCCAAGTAATTCTAATGCTTGATATAGGCTCTAGGCACTTGTAGGAGTAGTTGCTATCAATCTTGTTTAGTTTTATTCACTTTTATTTTGAAGTTACTAAAATTTCAGAAATTTTCAGAAAATGTTAAGGAGACTTTTGAGGGGCTCTTCTAGCCAAGGCTCTCAGGAAAAACAAGCTAAAGAGAAGGAAAAAGCCAAGTATAATCTTCGTCGCGTAGCGGAAGTACGACCGTGTGAATGGCCATGTGATAATTTCTTGAAAGAAGCTGGAATTCATGAAGATTTTTATTCTTTGATCGAGAATGTAGACCTCACCGATTTCCTCCACGACCGGATCGATCAGTATCTCTTACTTACCAATACTTTCATGCAATTTTTTTTATTATTATCCTAAGAAGTCACCGCCTTCAGTATCATTTCATTTATATGATGAATTCAGAGAAATGTCCTTGCGTAATTTTTGCGCGGTATGTAGGATACCCTTTGAGGGAGAATTAGAGGAACCCCATCATAAAGACGTGGATGGCTTTGTTAACACTATCACTGTAGAGGATCCAAAGAAGAGTTCCGATGCGAAAATATCTAGCATACACTTTCCTGTTTTACGCTACTTTGCCATATTTGCTAGTAGATGCTTGATTGGTTGTGGAAATAGTGGACACTTTAGTGTTCCTAATATTATCATTCTTCAACATGCCTTGTTTGGAGATAATAATTTTAGTATGGGTGCCGTCATTGCTAAACGGCTAAGCTTGAATCGTACAAAAGGCCCCATCTTTGGAGGTATCTATGCTACACGTCTTGCTAGACATTTTGAGATACCTATTAGGCACCATGAGAAAGAGGAGACAAAATTGCCTCCTTACATTTTAGATTACAAGAGCATGGTAGCACATGAGTTTATTATTGACAACAAAGAGAAGATGCTCTTGTATAACCTTAGATTTAATAAGAAACACAATGAGACTATTATTTTGCCCGCGCCTCTGTTGTTTGATTTAATTGCAGATAGTTTTCTTGTCACACCAGAAGCGGTGTATGCTCATCGAGGCCAAGCATTCACTCCATAACCTAAGCCTGAGCCGGAACCTGAACTGGACCCTTATCATGCATCATCCTACCAGTGGGACCCGGAGATGGCCAACCAGTGGTATCCTGATTACACCTCTCAGTACACCAGTGAGAGTAGAAGCGGTCCTTGGTACTAGACCAACTTAGGCCAAAAGCCTAAGCTTGGGGGAGTACGTATTTCTCACCGACTTTACATTCATGTTCACACACTAGTCGTCGGTGCTCATACTCTTTCATTGTATTATCCATGCTAGTTTCATTTCCTTTTTCTAGCTTTCTTCTTGTGTGTTTGATAAACCTTAAGAAAAAACCAAAAAATTATTTAGTTTAGTTCCATGCTTGTAGTAGTAATTAAATGAAGACCCAAAAAGATTTCTAGTTCTTCTTTTAATTGTTGGGAGCTTTCCCGTGTAAATAGTTTTCTTTTCTTTTCTTTTCTTTGGGGGTCGAGAGTAGAAGACCATATTGAAAATGTTTAGTGGCTCTCATATGCATGATTGTTTATTTAACTTAGAGCCCATATTACTTGTCTTCTCTCTTGAGTTGAATGCTTGCAGATTCCAACTTAGTCCAATGCACATGCACTATTATTATTATACACATCGTTCGGTCGTGCAAGTGAAAGGCAATAAAGACAATATATGATGGACTTATTGAGATGAGAAAAACTGGTATGAACTCGACCTCTCTTGTTTTTGTAAATATGATGAGTTCATCGTTCCTGATTCAGTTTATTATGAAGTAAACATATTTGCAATGACATTTAGAGATTATAGGTGCTTGTGCCATGCTTGATTAGCTATGAGTTATAATGGTTTACCTTGCGTGCCAACATGCTATTAGAATGATTATGATGTGGTATGATGGGATGGTATCCTCCTTTGAATGAATTGAGTGACTCGACTTGGCACATGTTCACGCATGTAGTTGAAACAAATCAACATAGCCTTCATGATATTTATGTTCATGGTAGATTATATCCTACTCATGCTTGTACTCGGTGTGAATTAATTTAATGCATGTTTATGACTGTTGTCGCTCTCTCAGTTGGTCGCTTCCTAGTCTTTTGCTAGCCTTCACCTGTACTAAGCGGGAATACTGCTTGTGCATCCAAACTCCTTAAACCCCAAAGTTGTTCCATATGAGTCCACCATACCTACCTATATGCGGTATTTACCTGTCGTTCCAAGTAAATTTGTATGTGCCAAACTCTAAACCTTCAAATGAAATTCTGTTTTGTATGCTCGAGCAGCTCATGTTTCAACTAGGGCTGCCTATATCTTCCATGCTAGGTGGGTTATTCTCAAGAGGAGTGGACTCCGCTCCTCATTCATGAGAAAGGGCCGGTATCCGGGATGCCCAGTCCCATGATCCAAAAAGATCAAAGCAAATCAAAATAATTAAACAAAACTCCCCTAGGGCTGTTGTTAGTTGGAGGCACTCGTTGTTTCGAGCAAGCCATGGATTGATGCTTGTTGGTGGTTGGGGGAGTATAAACCTTTACCATTCTATTTGGGAACTGCCTATAATGCATGTAGTATGGATGATACATCCATATCATAGTTGTTGCATTGACAGTGATAGTATGCCGCTGAAAATTTTATTCAATCTCTATTTTAAAATCGAGCTCTGGCACCTCTACAAATCCCTGCTTCCCTCTGTGAAGGGCCTATCTATTTACTTTTATGTTGAGTCATCACCCTTCTTATTAAAAAGCACAGGCTAGAGAGCACACTGTCATTTGCATTCATTATTATTAGTTTATATTGGGTATGACTTGATTGGATCTCTTTTACCATGAATTACAATGTTTAGTCAGTCCTTGATCTTTAAAGGTGCTTTGCATTTATGTTTTGCGGTCTCAAAAAGGGCTAGCGAGATACCATTTTGTTATATCATGTTATGATTGTTTTGAGAAAGTGTTGTCATCCGAGTTCTATTATTATGGCTCGCTAGCTGATTATGCTATTGATATGAGTAATTGTGAGACCTAAGTGTTATTGTGAGTATGGTTAGTTCATAATATTTGCTGAAACCTGAATGCTGGCTTTGCATGTTTACAACAACAGGAGCAAATAGAGTTTGTAAAAGTTTTTCTTTATCACTTTCAGTTTATCAACTCAATTGCTTGAGGACAAGCAAAGGTTTAAGCTTGGGGGAGTTGATAGGTCTCCAACGTATCTACTTTTCCAAACACTTTTGCCCTTGTTTTGGACTCTAACTTGCATGATTTGAATGAAACTAACCCGGACTGACGCTGTTTTCAGCAGAACTGCCATGATGTTGTTTTATGTGTAGAAAGCAAAAGTTCTCGGAATGTCCTGAAAATCCACGAAGGCACTTTTTGGAAAATATAAAAAATACTGGCGAAAGAATCAAGACCAGGGGGCCACACCCTGTCCACGAGGGTGGGGGGCGTGCCCACCCACCCTGGGTGTGCCCCCCTGTCTCGTGGGCACCCTGAGGCTCCGCCGACCTCAACTCCAACTCCATATATTCCGTCTCATGGAGAGAAAAAATCAGAGAGAAAGTTTCATCGCGTTTTATGATACGGAGCCTCCGCCAAGCCCTAATCTCTCTCGGGAGGGCTGATCTGGAGTCCGTTCGGGGCTCCGGAGAGGGGGATTCATCATCGTAGTCATCATCAACCATCCTCCATCACCAATTTCATGATGCTCACCGCCGTGCGTGAGTAATTCCATCGTAGGCTTGCTGGACGGTGATGGGTTGGATGAGATTTACCATGTAATCAAGTTAGTTTTGTTAGGGTTTAATCCCTAGTATCCACTATGTTCTGAGATTGATGTTGCTATGACTTTGCTATGCTTAATGCTTGTCACTAGGGCCCGAGTGCCATGATTTCAGATCTGAACCTATTATGTTTTCATGAATATATGTGTGTTCTTGATGGTATCTTGCAAGTCTATAGTCACCTATTATGTGTTATGATCCGACAACCCCGAAGTGACAATAACCGGGATACTTCTCGGTGATGACCGTAGTTTGAGGAGTTCATGTATTCACTATGTGCTAATGCTTTGTTCCGGTTCTCTATTAAAAGGAGGCCATAATATCCCTTAGTTTCCGCTAGGACCCCGCTGCCACGGGAGGGTAGGACAAAAGATGTCATGCAAGTTCTTTTCCATAAGCACGTATGACTACATTCGGAGTACATGCCTACATTACATTGATGAATTGGAGCTAGTTCTGTGTCACCCTATGTTATAGCTATTACATGAGGAATCACATCCGACATAATTATCCATCACTGATCCATTGCCTACAAGATTTTCACATCTTGTGTTTCGCTTATTTACTTTTCCGTTGCTATTGTTACAATCACTACAAAATCCAAAAATATTACTTTTGCTACCGTTACCTTTATTATCATACTATTTTGCTACTAAATACTTTGCTGCAGATACTAAGTTATCCAGGTGAGGTTGAATTGACAACTCAACTGCTAATACTCAATAATATTCTTTGGCTCCCCTTGTGTCGAATCAATAAATTTGGGTTGAATACTTTACCCTCGAAAGCTATTGCGATCCCCTACACTTGTGGGTTATCATGCACCGGAACAATTGAAAGACTAGAATGAGGTGAGAACCTCAAATAAATTGGAACACAGACGAGTCTCTTGAGATGTCTTCATCACTCCAGAGTGATTGAATAGCAAGAGGCGAATGAGTAAGGGGAAACATTTGAGTCAAAGAAAGGAATATGATCAACACCGAATAATTAAATTGAATCCACCAAAGAAGGAAACGAGAGAGAGTCTGACAAACTAGAATCCACCGGTTGAAGTGATTGAGGAAAGACTAAAGATGCTCCGCACGAATGAAATTGATGCTCGAATAGAAACTCAGACTCCGGAAGAAAAGGGGTGGGAGGGCGGGAAAAACAAAGGCAACTTGGAACAGGGAATCGACGAATAACTTGAAGATAAAACACCGGTTGAAATAATATAGGAAATGATGCAAAGGCTTCACACGAGTAGGATGGATACTCGATTAAGGACTCCGTCTCCAAGAAGAAAAAGGGTGGGCGGGTGGGAAAAAGAAAGACAACTCCGGACGACATTGTCTCTCTTTGGACGACATTCCTCTCTTCGTCCGAGAAAGAACTGAAGATTGATCTTGGCAAACGATGAAGAGGATCGAATCAACTTGACAAGAAATGCACCGGATGAAAAGAGCTAACAACGCAACGAATGAAAACTAACTGCATGATCCTAAAGAAAATTTGAAGGGGAAGAGGACTAAATCAAAACACCTACGTCAAGATTCCTCACCAGAGCGACAAAGGGGCTGAGGAGTAAAAAGAATTGCTACTCTCCGATATAACTAGGCTCCGAATAAGTTTTCTTCTAGACTCGACAAAGGCCATGCTACAAACAATCAAGGGGGCTCCTATGGTCGATCAAGACTCTGATACCAACTTGTCACGCCCAATATGCGATCCTATCCGACAGGAACTCGAAGGTCCCACCAAGGATAGAGCCGCATATTGGAGATGCTTTTGCAAGGTGGATATCATTACATCATACCATTACATAATAGATGGGGATACATACAAAAGGCATACAATGCCACATGAATACAACAACATCATACATAAGAGCAACATCCGACTACGGATGAAACACAAACAGACTCAAACGATATCCATCCTGCTAGCCCAGGCTGCCGACCAGGAACCTATCCCTCAATCGAAGAAGAAGCAGAAGAAGAACTCCCAAACAAGTAAACATCGCTCTCACGTCATGATCATCGCATTACCTGTACCTGCAACTATTGTTGTATTAATCTATGAGCCACGAGGACTCAGCAATCCCATTACCATGGGTATCAAGACTAGAAAAGCTTAATGGGTATGGAATGGATAAGTGGTGAGGTTGCAGCAAGCGACTAAGCAATGTATGGTGGCTAACATACGAGTACAAGAATAAGATGAGAAGCTACGCTAATGGTCGCAAACTAGTAATGATCAATAAATGATCCTGAACTACTTACGTTCAAACATAAACCCACCATGTTCTCTTCTCGACTTACTCGAAAAGAGACCGTCACGGTTACGCACGCGGTTGGTATATTTTAATCCGAATCTGGTGTCAAGTTCTCTACAACCGGATATTAAAAATTCCCTTCTGCCACATAACCATGGGCACTGCTCTCAAAAGTTTAAACTCAGCAGGGGTGTCCCAACTTAGCCCATAACAAGCTCACGATGCGTGGATACAATCCTCCATCACGAGACCCTCCGATCAAACTCAGAATCCCGGTGCATAAGACATTTCGACAGTGGTAAAACAAGTCCAGCAAGACCTCCCCTGATAGTAGCCACGCGTATCTCGTCTCACGCCACGTCCGGATTGGCTAAGTTTCCGGCTGGCACACCCGTTGGTGGCCCCGGCTACTGCCAATTTGGGACCAACACCATCAGCACAGGCCTCCGCTGTTATGTGGAATTAGAACCTAGGGACACGGCCCCCTATGCAGATTAATTAATTAATTCAATATTATTATGATGGCAAATGTTAAAACCAATGTTGGGCCTTGCTGGAAGAGTTTTATTCAAAGCAAACTGTCAAGAGGGGCCCATAAACCCTCATCGTGTTAGGGACGCAAAATCAAGGAACATAACACCGGTATGACGGAAACTAGGGCGGCAAGAGTGGAACAAAACACCAGGCAAAAGGCCGAGCCTTCCACCCTTTACCAAGTATATATGTGCATTAATTAAATAAGGATATTGTGATATCCTAATATATCCATGTCCCAACATGGAACAACCTGCACTGCACCTGCAACTAGCAATGCTATCAGGGGGGCTAATCAAAGCGGTAACATAGCCAAAGAAAGGTTTGCTGGGACGGTGGAAAAGGTTAGAGGCTGTTTCATGGCATATAGGGAGGCTTGATAAACAAGTGTTAGGAAGCGCGACACGGCATATAGCATCGAGACAACTAGCATAGCGATGATAGTAGTGAGATCCAGGGTAACGGTCATCTTGCCTGAAATATCGCTAGGAAGAAGATCGAGTCCATGAAGAAGATGAACGGGTGTAGATGAGCCAAGCGTAGTCGAACGAATCCTCATGATCGCAACGAAACAGGAACTAACGAGAAGGCGCACAACCGAAAAGAAGCAAACAACATGATAAACACCCAACACATAAACATGACATAGTGCTCAACCAAGTATGATGCATGACAAGGCTACATGATGGTACTCATGGCAAGAGATGATGCATACAAAACCACACATCAAAGCAAGTTTAAATGAGGCCGGAAACAACATATAACAATTCCGGTAAGTCCTCATATGCAAATTTCGAAGTTGGTCCAGATCTGAACAAAACATTAAGTTGAAGTTGCTAAACAGAAAGTTAAATTGCACCATGTGATCTACACGTTTTTCTAGTCAAGTGGCATATAAAGCTCCTTTAATTCAGAGCTACGGCCTAGAAGGTATGAGCAAAACAAGTTAAACATGACATTGATGCAAAAAGCATTCAAACATCAAGGATGCAACAAGATAATATGAAACTATATGCAATTCTAAGCAAGTTTCATATAGGGCATGCTCAAAACGGAGTAACGGTGCAACACATACACTCCAAACAAGTTATATAAACAATCTGCCCAGCAACTAGGCACTTTGCAATCATCAAAACAACATGCTATAGGAAACATATGAGAACAAACTTGATATGCACTCAAAGTAAAGATAACATGCTTTAAATATCATTAAGGTTCAGGTTCAGAGGCATCAATATTAACCCAAGATGATCAATGCAAAAAGCAACTTGATAACACAGATTCACGACTTGGTGAAAAACAGGGCATATGCATGAGCAGAGTTAATATGATGACATGTTGGAGGCAAGAAACAAAGATTCTACAGCAATTGTACATAGCAAACAAGGGCATGTAATCAAAGTACAAATAACAAAGAGAAAATATCACCAAGGCATCATATGCATATGACTCATGGATTAGTGGGAACCAGCAAGAAAATTTTGAATGCCATAATAGTTTCAGCAAGTGTAAAACTGCAACATTATCATAGCATGTTTGCAAGCCCGGAACAGAGGTCATATGAAGTCCAAAATTATCAAACTTGGCATTTGAAAAAAGTAATAATATCATAATTCAAATCAAGTAATTGGAGAATCTCCAAAACAGGCATATATTAATTAATATCAAGCTCACAACATGGCATTATGAAGTTAACATGAAAACTTGAACATCATTTTGGCATGTTCAATGCAATGAAAACATATGCTACAAGACTTATGAGGCATCAAATGGCATGGAAGGATATATCATGACATTGATATCAAAACATGTCAACTAAGCATCTCCATATTGTGCATGGATTTGATGGTAGCATCAAGCAAACATAGCAACGTAATATAACAGATTCAGACTTAGCAGAACAATAACAGCAAGTAGCCCACTTCACAAGCTTGATGCACTCACCACAGGGCTTATCAGGACATGTGAGTTATACCAATGCAAAGATGACATGATTATCCTCCTAAAACGTGTTGACATGATGCTCAAAAGAAAATCACACAAGAAGATATAAAAAAGACAAATAGGCAAGTTATAACAATTTTCAGCATTTAACAGCAGGAAGCACTTTTGCAACAGGGATTAACATGTGAAGATGAACCCGAACATGAATTCAAAGCACAGAAACATGTAGAGCACTCTGCGATGAACATTTGCATATCAAGATCATCACCATAGGATCAACAGTGACAAAGTTACAACACTCACAAGATGCATATATGATGTTAACAAGCAACAGATTTTAGCAGTTTATATCACTTGGCAGTTCTGCAACAAAGATTAAGGTATCAAGATGAACATTACCATGAATGCAAATTCAACCATCACGTAGACACCTCTGAGATGAATATTTTGACATATCATGCATGCAAAACGTAGCAACATGCACAAAGTTATGCTCATGGACGAAATTTTACACTAGGGACGGAGCGGTACAGTGGGGCCATTTGGTTGGCGGGACGGGGCCGGACCAGGACGAGCCCATCCAGGTCGAGGTCAACGCGGCGGCGGTGGCGGGGACGACGAGTGGCGAGGTGGAGGAAGACACCAGAGGGTGGGGTGAGGCGGATCCCGGCCAGATCCGGCGGCGGCCAGGCGGGCGAGGGGCTCGGTGGAGACGGGGAGGCGCGAGGAGGTGCCGGCGGCGGCGGTGCACAGGCACGGGAAAGCGGGTGATGGCGGCGAACGGAGCGGTTGCTGGCGGCGGCGGCGGGCACGCGAGAGGTACAGCTCGGGGCGGAGCGGCCGACAGCGACGAGGTGGAGGCAAGGCGGGGTCGCACTCCGGCGAGGGCGACGGCGGCGGGACGAAGGGATCTGGGTGGCGCTGGGCGTGGGGCACTCAGGGGATCTGGGCCTCGCGGGCTGCACGGTGTGGGAGAGCCAACGGGGACATGTGGCAAGGTGGTATTGGCTCGGCGGTGGCGGCGTACATGTCCGGCGGCAGGGGTGTTGTGTCCGGCATGGGTTTTTGCCCAAAATTTGGAAGGGGGGGGGCATTTTTATAGGTAGAGGGAGCTAGGAGAGGGCTATGGAGGAGAGGTTTTCACCCACACGATCATGATCCGACAGCGAAGAGCATGGAGGGGGTTTAGATGGGCTAGTGGGCTGTTCTGGAGGGGTGTTGGGCTGTAAAGAGAAATCGGTCCGGCGGTTAACGCGGGTAACCATTGGGGCATCAAACGACCTCCAAATGGAACGAAATTTGACAGGCGGTCTACCGGTGATATACCAAGACCGCTCGACAACTCTCGGTCAATTCCGAGAACATTTTTCTCCCGCTCACAAAACAAGAACTGGGAGGCGCGACGGGCGCGTGCGAGTGTGGCTAGGCTCAGAACGGACAACGGAGAGAACTGGAAGACCCGAGCGGATGCAAGTTTTGAAAACATGTAAATGAAATGCACCTGATGACATGGCAAAAAGCAGCACGCAAGCGAAAGACATGGCAACGACGGCGAATAACTGGATGACACCTGGCGCATCGGTCTCGGGGCATTACAAAACAATCCTAAATAGAGCTTCACTCTAAGGTCGAGGGATTATCCCCCGACAATCTACATAGCTCCGCCTAAACACAACATTTGCATGTATGTAGTACTAGTCTTAATATTCATGTTTCAGTTTCCTGTTCATTTTAAATATTGAATTGAAGACCATGCATGTCTTACATTTTACTCCCTTCATTCCTAAATATTAGTCTTTTATATATTTCAAATGGACTGCCACATACGGATGTATATAGACATATTTTAGAATGTAGATTCACTCATTTTGCTCCATATGTAGTCACTTGTTGAAATCCCTAAAAGACAAATATCTAGGAACAAAGGGAATATTTTTAAATTCGTGTTATATATGCATGGTTTGGAAAAATAGATGCACTATACTTACTGGATTGTTGTTGTATTCGTGTGTGTGTGTGGGGGGGGGGGGTTGTGTGGTCATATGCTTGATACATACAAAGTTTTCTCACCACCATACCGTTCATCTTTTAAATTTGAATTTGCAATGAAAAATTTACTAGGGATACCATGAAATGTGAAATCCACGTTGAGATCACTATATCACAAACTCACTCTAATTCAAGAACTTGTCATGAATCAATTACCACGTTGAGATTACTATTTGCAACGAAAATACGGGCAATGTAGTACATATAGATTCGTTCGGCAATTTAAAAGATTCCTTTCATATTCTCGAATGGTAGCACCCAACGGCGTACCAGCCAGACCCGGGCTCGTGTTGATCCTTAAACAAAATACCCAAGCTCGTGTCCTTCTGGTAGCGTGCGTGGTACGCAGATTAGCCAACCCCAACCAGTCGAGCCTCCACGTTTCAAGCTGAAATATCTGGCGGCCAGAATTCCAGCTCTAGGAAATTCCCCTCACGTCCCCGGTCCATAATGACTACCGATGAACAATGGAGGAATGCTTTAGTAACTAGACAACATTACCTACCGTGACGAACACGGTTCAATTCCCTTGGTCGCCGGTACCCAAGGTCACCCATCAACTCCGTTGCCTAGTACTAATAGGAGTACTACACCAGGATGAGCACAGAATTGAGCCCCGTTTGTTCGTGCCTAGTACTTGAGTTAATATATCAGGCAATGCACTGGTACACAGGGATTATCCTTTTACTCTGCATATATAACTTGTCTGAACTCTGACTAAGCAAAATGTTTGAATAAATCCTTTCTTAAGAAATATTAACATCTACAACTATAAGATGTATCGCTTGAAAATTTATTGCATGATGCAGGTTATGATATTGTTTTGAATCGTGGACTTCAAATTTTAGAAAATCCAAAAGTGACCAGAAATTCACGAAACTGAGCATAGTCTCGTGATATGGCACAAATATGCTGTCGTATTTCTTTTCTTCAATTTGAGACAAGTTGCTTATGAGAAGTTGCACAAATGAAGAGCCAAGGTATTTTGGAACAAAGACCTGTCACGTTAAGGCGAATGCTTTCAATATTCAAACTGTGGGCGGTGACGCCACGAGTCCCGCTTCTCATCGGCAGGTGCCGTCCGAGCAAGCGTGTGAGTCGACGGGAGGTGTGCGAGCAGACTGCTGCGCCGGCTGACTGGGAGGCATGCGAGCAGGCCGCTGCGCAGGCTCACCGGGAGGCGAGCCCTTTGATAAGGCTTCGCCACCCACATTCGTCTCAACTAACCCGACTTTTAATGGCGCCAGCGCCGCAGTTTAAAATCAACCCCGCACTACCCAGTATCGTTACAATCTTCTCTCTTCCTCTCCGATTCTCCTGTCGTCTACCTCCAACTAGCCTAACCTAACCATACGCCATGCCGCATCATGATGGTCTGCCCTTAGTCTTCCAGTTTCCTGAGGAAGACACCATGCTTTGGGACGAGCTTGAACTGGCCTTGCGGGAAGACGGCGCGCCTGTTCCCGCTCCCGTTGCCCCGACTGTGCCAACGTCCATCCCCGTGGCATTGATGGGTTGGGAGCCGCACATTGTCACCGAGCTTGATGCCATGGGGTTCCATGAGGTCCCCGCCGACTTTCACGCGCCTGTGCACCTGCCAACGCATGCTCCTGCGCGTGTACTAATGCATGTGCCCATGCCGGTGCTTGTGCACACGAATGTCTCCGTCGCGCCGTTGCCAGCACCTGTCCCCGTGTGGGTGCCAGTGCCCCCCTCAGCGGCATGGATGGCCGTCGTCGACCACTTCCTTGCACCAACGCCAGTCGCTTCCTCCCGCGAGTTGGCTCGCTCCTGGAGACTGAAGTCCAGAACATTCTGCCCTTCCTCGAAGCTAGGGCCAATGTCCACGAGTACGCCAACAACGGCGCAAGACTCTGCCATCGCCGTCAGTCAGTGGCCCGAAGACACACAGAGCACGACAGAGGAGCCGCTTCCCACCGCAAGACGCCTCCGCCACCACCGCATAATCTAAATTTGCCATGAAAAACATTCAGATTGCCATGCTTAAAATCGGAACGTTTATCATTTCTGTTTATTTTAGATCGATCGTCGTATGAATGTAAAGTCGGAGTCAGACTGAATGAAATTTATGGTTTGATCGATTGAATGTTCAGCTAAAGCCGTATCAAGTTAAATATAAAACGTCATCAAGCCACATGTATTCCTTCTCATCGTAAACATTTCATATTAAATACCACGTCAATTCCAAATATTTTCTTAGGGAAGTCAATTCCAAATACTTGTAGGGCGCAATCAGTCCCCTTGTTCGAGCACTAGGCGATACATCTATTTATCAACACATTTAATCTCTACTCCTAATGTCTCAGTTGGTAGGTCGCGTTCCGGGTTTTATTTTTGTCCCACCTCACCCGGTCTTTTTTGGTACTTCTTTGGTACTTGCTCCCACCTCCCGCTCAGCCGAGACGGTTTATTTTCGTACTCCCTCCCACCTCCCAGGTAGTTCCCTCCACGCAAAAAATCGAACCAACCAATAACGTTATGAGGGAGCGATGCCTCCAGATACTCCCCACCACGCAAAAAAAAAACGGACGAAAATAAACCAACGAAAGAAAACCAGCGAAAAAAACCCGTCTTGGACTGGCAACGTGCGAAACGAGCGAGCGAGCGAGCGAAGCCTCCAGGTCCCTTCGCTGTTGCCCTCGCACATCAAGCCGCCGCCCTCGCCCTCGCCCTTGCAGCCGCCGCCGATCCCCTCCCCCATCTTCCTCCCTCAAACGCTAACCCGTCTCGCGGTGCGCCACCGCCCGTCGCAGCCGCCCCCGCCACCTCCCGCCGCGGCCGCCACCCCAGCTCCAGCCGTGGTCGTCGCGCGCAGATCCAGCGGCGGCTGCCGCCCCACCTCCAGCCATGACCGCCCCACCTCCAGCGGCGGCCGCCGCCCCCACGTCCCACCGCGGCCGCTGCCCGCGCCAATGACCCCTTCCCTTGCCGCCGCGCCACGGGTCCACTTCGTCATGAGCTCCAGCGCCGACCATCCCGCCGCTGCTTGTGGTCCCCTCTTCCATTAGCTCCACTTCACCGGAACCGTAAGTCCACATGAGTATGCGTAGCAGGTTCACCAGATCCTCCTGACACGTTCTTCCTTCTCCAAAAATATTTTCTTTTATGTTTAATTTTTTGTCATATGATCATTTCCTATTACCCCAGTGCAGGCCAGTTTGTGATGTTAGATAGTAGTTGTATAATATATATGCTAGACAAGGTTTTGTACTCCTGATTCTAATGTTTCGTTCCTCATGCCTGAATTCAGGAAAATCAGCCAAGATACACAACAAACATATTAGCCGTAGCTAGCTGCTATGTGCACATGTGCAAAAACAAACATATTAATCCTTTGCCGCAGACAATACTGAAGCACTAACACAAACAAGATCCTTTTGAAGATAGTCTCTGAATGCAAATGATCATGACTTATGAATTTGGAGCCATGGCCCACGTGTAGGCAAGGGCAATGATCCATTTTACTACTTGAGCGGTCCAACAGAGGTATTTCTATTTTTCTATCCTCAGAAGAAAAAAGCAGTGAAAAGAAGATAGAGCTCGCTTAGTTTGTTTCTACAAATTTTCGACAACACGTTTATAACAATATCACCAGCCTAAATGCTTGTTACTTACAATATTTTTAATTCAGTTAACCTCTTGAATGCAGATTATTGAAGGTTGTTTCTGAAGTTGTGATTGACTAGAACCAAAGGAAAGTTGGAGACTTTTTTGGTGTGAATTGCTTGGATTAAGTGGGAGTGAAGATGTTCTTTCTGTCTATATCTGGTTCTATTATTGGCAAATTTGTGCCTTCGAGATTGCTACGAGTGTTTGTGTTCCCGAGCTGAAAATTTAGATTATTACCATGTTTGGTCTCCTGAATATAAATCATGATTCTTTGCATCTCAATTGCAGACCAGCGGACCTTTCCGTCCTCATATTCCCCGGATTCATTTTCTGCGATCGAGCGCCCGAGCGGTTGCATCTCGACGGCAGGTGCGTGCTCCATTTCAGTAGTTATACTTCAGTCCAGAAATTTTTTTGGGCTCTCTAACTTTTTTGAGTGGTTTTTCCAGTTCCCTTTACAACCGAGTTAGCTTTATACTATGAGCAGTGAGCAAGTCATGTATAAAGCAAAAACAAAGTATTAGTCTGCTATCAAATGGTACATTTATTTGAACTCTAAGGGCAGGTTCAGGGTCTCATGAAGAGGGCATGTGTTTGTATTAGGTGAGATCTGAACTGATTCTGACCAATGTGAAATTAATTTTGTTGTTGATGGATCTGCAATTATTTTTATATGCACAGAAGTGCCGTAGTTGAGAAGCCTGAGAAGAATATATCACTTAGGTACAGATTCGAGCTAGGGTTTTTCATTTTCTCCTTCTAATCCATTTATCATGCGATAATTTGCCCATAAAATACATACATGATGGTCGTCGTTGGACAGACTATATTTGTTTACTTCTACCCATAAATTTAAAGTCCTGAACATGTATATTACACATCTCTTGTAGGATATATTAATATTAAACTATGTGTGCGTTCCACTGCATTCATCTATTTAATGCATGATATTTGTAAGCTTGGTTCAGGCTGCGCCACATCTATCTATATAATGCACAATATTTCTATGCTTGGTTCAGGTTGTTTCTGACAACCATTGGCAATCTGTCCCTATGTCATTCCTCTTATATATACATAAGAACTGTCTACACAGATCAGAGTGTGTATTAGGGTCATTTCCATTTGTGTTCTGTTCCCTTTATTGTTTTATCGATGTAAAACCCTTGACGAATTATCCATTCCTTTTTCGCAGATCAGAAGGTTTTGCAGTTGACAAGCTTACAGGTTTGAGCACCCCGAACAACGGGGTGGGCCCTTTGACCTGTGAGTTTTGCTGGTACCAAGAGAAGGAGGTTCCTTTTAACCTGCAGGAGCTCTGCCAATGGCAGGGTGCTTTCCTTGACAATGACGTGGTACTGCACGTACGCAAGATGCAGCGAGTGAAATCGGCGCAAGAGGGCATCTTGCAAGCAGCACCAAATCCTATATTATGGGACCGAGTGAGTATCTCAAAGAAGAAATAATTTTTTTGATGTAGGAATATTTGTAGGCTGATTATGCTTTGATGTATAGATCGCAGTAGCACTTAGGTAAAATATAAGTTCTTAGCCAGTTCAATAGTACTTTTGTTGAACAATGCTCAATTGACATTACGCTAAAACCTCGAGAATACCTGAGGGGACAAGGCAAGTGTTGTTTGTAATGACTTGTGTTATGATATTGCAAAATAGATTAGACGGAAAAGTACATAGCATTGCCATGGAATATTTAATACTTTTAGATCTGCCTGTTCATATGATGGCATCCACAAAATCCTTTCTACCATGTGGGTGTGTTTGTGTTAGAATTGTTTCACACAAATAGTCAAATTATTTTCTATGTGTATGCTTCTCCTTTTATCAACTTATGAGAAATTATATTAATGGGGCATGCTTTATTTGCAAGATATAGATGTCTTAACTTGATAAAAGGACTTTATATCGAATGTGTTTGTGCGACTGAAGATGAGGCATGCTTTATTTGAAAAATTATATTGAGTGTGTTTGTGCGACTGGAGATGGAGGATGGCTTGTGCTCTCGCTTGTGCGGTTACCACGGTGCTCCGACCATTATGAAGAGGTGTTGTGTGCAACTACATTTATCTTGTACCAAATTACTATGCCATTGAGTTCAAAATTGTAGACACGGTAGCTTCAAAGCATGATGCGAAATTACTTGGTGCAGCGTGATACAAACAAATGTCATGGCGCATTGGTGCTTTGCTTTGAAATCCAGGAAATTAGTTGGGATTGAAGAATTAGCTCTTGTTATTCATTAATCGTTACCATTTTAAGATTCCTCATTTGTGAAAACTGAAGTCCCCATTCCTTTTGGTCATTTAAGAAAGCATATGAAAGTGACACGACACACTGTCCCACATATATCTTAACTCTTCTAAAATCATGTTTCACTGCTTGGTTTGTGCTACAAATAATGTCGGTACATTGAACTTACTAAATCAGGTCAAATGTGGCTCGGTGATAGAATTAAGCATGAAGGAGGAAGATACCAGCACCAGCACGAGCAATAAAGACTGCGGCAACGGCGACAACAGTGTGTCCCGGCGAGCGTGAGCAATGGCAGCATCATCTCTGACTCCGAGTACCTGACCAAGACGCTGCCCAGGTCACATGTCAAGGACTTCCTCTTGGACGATGCCGCCCCCTTGGCTGTTGTTGTCGTCTCCTCAAATAAGTCGTATCAGGTTAGTTCCATTGCACTACAAATACTACCACTTCTATTGGGCAAGCAAATACAACTTGAAAGTATAAGTCGTATCAGGTTAGTTCCATTGTACGCCAGTGTCGTCTGGCACGCGAAGTCAATTTCTTGCATCGGCCATTGTTGTTCATCTGCTACTCTAACCAGTAACCATCCCTTGCTCCCAATAATTTTGAGCTCGCAAATATGACATTGGTTGCTTGATTAGCATTATTTCTTTCAAGGACAAAACTAATTGTCAATTCTTTTTGGATACAGCAGATGGATTTTGGATGCAGACCAATGTGGTTTCTTCATAGTACTAGGGAGCCGACAATAAAAAACATGAGAATTCATCACCTATCTTAGCCACCGCAACCTGAACAAGATTTGCCAACATCTAGCTTAATCCTTCTGAATGGTTGGTAGCAGATCTGTCCTACAAGCAGAAATCATCTACTTTGTGTTTGAGTTTTCTAAATTACAGTAAAACATGTGCATACTTCAGTTTGCACAAAGAGCAAACCTAGACAATCTGCTGTAGGGTCTGAGCTACTGAATATACATGTAGTAAAAAATACTTTTCCTTTGGTCCTCTTTCATGTTCAAGTTCCTAACGAAGCTGCCATATAGCGCATTTAGGCTCTGGTCAACAAGTCGGCAGACAAGTTGCAAATTCAATCAACAATGAACATAGAAAACTGAACCCATTGTTCATGATCTTTAAGGAAGAAAACACACAAGATTCGTTATTCAATCTTATCAATGACCATGTGTAATCTTAGGCTATTTTGTTATCAATAGCTAAAAGTTGTTCACAAGCCTTGGTGTGTTTTGATGTTTCTTGAATGTGGAGCTGCAGGTAGAGCTGAGGATTAAGGATTAAGTATAAACGTAATGGAGCCCGTTGTATAACAACACAGAGCCGAAGGAGATGCTATTTTATTGTTGCCTTATCTTTGTCAATGCAGTCGAATATGGGTCTATTCTGGTGCCCTGTCTTCATCGTAGCGTGTGTATGTAACATGGGGGCGGCCGTGAGTATAGATCGTCTAGACTACTTTTTCTGGGCTACTAAAATATACGAAGAGACATCAAGGTCAGAAATCAATTAGGGAGGCACTAACATTATGCCTTGATTCAGATGTTGTAAAAAAATGCCTTGATTCAGATGGTTCCGTCGATTTTTTGCATTTATTATGGATAATTTGTATTAGTTTCCTTTTGGAGTAAAAAATGGGTTGAAATTGATATAATACAATTTTGGTTAAACTTCATTGTAGTTTTATCAACAGTTATGAGAGTTTGCTACCTCATGTTTTTTTATTTAAAATGAAGATGTCGGTATTATATGCATTGTCGACTTTGTTGGACATTTAATAAAGAAAATTTATATGAAACATGTACATCTAATGTGGTTGATGTCTGCAAACTAGAATTAAGAACCCTTTGGTTACCGATCAATATCTACATCTTTGTTGTGCCGTGGCAACGCACGGGCATTCACCTAAGATAGCAAGAAATTTATTCTTTTGTTCTGCTACAATTGAGGAACTAGCTTTAAAATTCGTAATTGTAATCAAATTACATATGTGTTCCTATTAAAAAGAGAGAGCAATGCATGTCAGCATTTGTGTCTCGGCGTGGCATGCAACAGCGGATCACAATATCCTTCTAGGTACGTATGTGTTGTGTGCCTATGTGTATAAGCTTCACAAGCATCTCTATACCGCTCGTCGCTTATGTCTCCGTTTTCTTCTACTGTAATGTCGCCGGTAATTGGTTGCTCTATTTCTTTCCTCTCTCTAGCGCACTTCTCTTTGGGTTCCATGCTTCAATCAAATCAAATCGACAACATTATAGGATTGCGTGCCGATTTTTTGTTTTTCTTTCACATTAGTAATTAGGGGATTGTGATACAGTCTTGCCCAATCTCAGAATTAAGACTCCCAGTCGATACTATATCCATGAGATCTACTATTAAGATCCATGAAAAAAACAGTTTTTTCTCTCTCTCCTGTATGTTAGGTCACTTAACTAATACTTGGTTAAATTTCAGTGAACTGTGACCTAGACATACTCATTGTGATAAGTTAGGATTGGCTCCCAAAAGTTGTTGCTCGCCTCTGCCCATCTTCGCCCTCCTCGCTGCCG
This sequence comes from Triticum dicoccoides, assembly GCF_002162155.2. Taxonomy (NCBI): domain Eukaryota; kingdom Viridiplantae; phylum Streptophyta; class Magnoliopsida; order Poales; family Poaceae; genus Triticum; species Triticum dicoccoides. Next base: position 279,565,652 of record NC_041383.1, read on the forward strand.
CCCACGTAGGCCGCCGGGTGAAGCCTGGTTAGGCTGGATGGCGGCGGGGCTTTCTCCTCCCCGTTTGTCTCTGGTGGCGCAGGGTGCGGCGGGTCCAATGGGGGTGCGGCGCTGTGTGCAGGGCATGGCAGCTGGGTTGTAGGTTGTGACGCTGGTAGCATGGGCACTCGTCGGTGCCGCAGTGGCTGTGCGGTGGAGGCGGGGCTTCGTCCTTCGGGCGAATCATGCAGGGCAGTCCCAGTCCGATCTGGCACCGGCGGCCCGTCCGACGGCGAGGGCCGAGGCTAGCAGGGGCCATGGGCGGCCGACGTTGCCGTGGATCCGTGGGCAGTGCTGGTGGCGTGGCTAAGGTGGTGGGGGTGCGTGCATGTCCTGGAGTCCGGTCGAGCCTTCCTTCCCGACTTCTGGACGACGACGTGCGACGCTGCTGGGCTTCTCTTGGGCCCATCCTTGGCGGTGGATCTACCCTCCTCTTCGGCAGACATGCGGTTGTTGTGGCCTCTCACCAGTCTGCACCAGTAGCCGTGGTGGGGCGAAGTAGGGGTGCTTCGACAAGGGCAGGGGGAGGTCATAGGAGGGACGGGGGCTCCGCCGTTGTTGAGTCGCATGTCGCCGGTATAGGGGGTGCCAGTTGTGGCCGTGTGTCACTCCTCCCCCTTCCTCTTTCCCCAGCCTGGTGCTTTCTGGCAATGCTTCAGGTGGGACGGGCGTTGTCGGTTCCAACGGTGGTTGGAGTTGGCGGAGCTATTTGAGGCCACCCAAATTGATGTTCTCAGGGTGGTCTAGGTGCAGAGCCACGGCCCTGGCGATGGGAGGCGCGTTGATTGGGTGCATTTGCGTGGCTTGGGTGCGGGCGAGCAAACATGGCCGCTTGGGCGAGTGGTTGGCGGAGCGGGGGTGCGAAGGAGGGGCTCAGAGCACCAAGGTACATCACTTGCCCAATCTTTGTACTAGCCGTCGGCGGCGGCATCCGCATACGTTGTTTCCTTTTTGCAGGCTCCGCCGCGGTACTCTCACTCCCTTCGTGTTGCTCTGGGTGAAAACTTGATCCATGGGATCAGACGGTGGCGGCTATCCTGGTCCTACCCTTCTTGGAGGCACCGTTTTGGAGTCACCGCTCCGGCGTTGGCCGTCTCACCTCTCCTCGGTGGATCACCCATGTGGTGGTCCGTCGGCTAGAAGCGGTTCTTCTGTGCTCATTCGTAGTATGCTTGGTAGTCGTTGGGATGGTTTGTCGGCACCTTTCTATCTTGCTTTGGGTGTGTGTATCGGTCTTCTCGAATGTATGAGGTGATGGTTGCTTTATAATATAAAGTGGTGGAGGGCTTTTTCATCATTAGGGGATTGTGTCGTGGAGAGATAGAGAGGGCTAGAAATAAAGAGGAAGCAAGAGTGAGAAAGAGAAGGTTAGAGAGAGAGATGGAGGGTGATAGACAAAGTGGGAAACGAGAGACAAATATGCAATGTATTCATAGGTGCAATTGGATTAGAACAAACTAAAAAGCCCGTGGCAACGCACGGGCATTATACTAGTTATTATAGAGTAGTAGATAAATAGTACAGTATTAGATAACTTGTCTGTCACGGTCACTTTTTTCCTAAACTTGTTACATATATAATCTATATCTATACCATCTATACCAAAGGGGCAGATCCAATTAATCTTGGCCATCAAATCATGTCAATCCAATGGCCTTGACTGCTTCAATGTCGAGCACTCAACAAGTTTAGCGTGCAGTTAATTTCATGCCAAAAATAGTGCTAATCACATAATAACATGCAAATAATATCCTACTTAATATCCACATGCACTTAATATACTTCCAAATTAACGTGCATTGCATGTACACATTGACTACTATTACTAGTACGTGAAACTGGTGCCGTAACTTGTGAATGCATCCAGATATGGTCAACGGCAGCATCGCCCGCGAGTTCTTCGTGTTTGCCCATGCGTCTAAACGTAGAAGGGTAGGAGAGAGAGAGCGGATATCAAACCCACCAGTAAGTGAAGGCGAATAGTACATGCTAACGATCCGGTCCCACTAATGTACTAAAATAATATTAAAACATGTTATCCATTAAATAGTCTGTGGTAATATAAAAACATTATATCAACAAAGAGGGGTACAACAAAAGTCGTTGTACTATGTTGCCTATTGACGTGCGGCTTGAAGGCCTTGGTCGCATGTTCGATCCTCGTCCTTTATACTTTTTAATTTATATATGGGTCCAAATTTGTTCCATGACAGGTGGGCCCCTCGGTGTGTAGTCTGTAGCACTTTAATTTGTAGGTCAAAATTTGTTCCATTACAAGTGGATTATCAGTGTGTAGTTTTGTAGCTTATTTGTAATAATTAAAGAGAACAACAGAGTTTTTTGCAAAAAAAATACCATGGTGCGACGTTGAAGGTGAGAAAGGACGTGCGAGAGCGCGATGACCGAGCTATAGTGAAATCAATTGGGGGAGGTGCGGGGGTTGCAGCGGAGTTTGGAGTAGTTGTGCGCCAAATGCTACGAAAATATAATCTAAACCCACTGGAATAAATGCCTTCACAAATTCATCCAAGTTTGGAGTCCCCCTCACAATGTAAATAGCTCCGGCTCTATGAGGGATGGAGAGGTAGCTTCAATGTGTGGAAGATACGGCGTGAGAAAGCGAGGTCAACCGAGACACGGATAGATAGAGAGACAAAGTGAGTGTGGTCCGGCATTTGTTGAAAAGATATATATGCTCTGGAGAGATATTGGGTGACGGCTGTAAGATAGAGCTTGAGAGATGATCTAGTCACAGACATGTAGATATATTTTGTGTGTGGGAGGAAGCAAGGTCAATCGATTACATATATAAAGGGAGAGAGATTGAGCAAGTGTGGGTCGTCGTGCGATCGAAAGAGTGAGACGGGTTGGAGGAAGTGACCTAGATAGACAATGTGCGCGAGAGAGTATACAATATGAATATGTCGAATTGGGCTCAAACATGGAGATATATCATTTGTGTCTGAGAAAGAGCAAGGTTAATCGAGACATACAAAGAGAGAGAGAGAGAAAGAGAGAGAGAGAGAGAGAGAGCGAGCATGACCTGCCACGAGGTCGAAAGAGTGGGAGCGGATTGGATGGACTGACCTAGATAGACAATCTGCGTGACAGAGTATAGAGTGTGTCGATCAAGGCCAGAATAGGGAGATATATCAATTGTATGTGAAAGAAAGTGAGGTTAATCGAGACTTAGATAAAGAGAGCGAGATTGAGCGAGTGTGTCCTGACATGCGGAAGAAAGAGTGAGACAGTCTCGAGAAAGTGACTTAGATAGACAACATGCGTGCGTGCGCATGAGAGGGGGCGTCTACATAGGCAATGCATTTATCTAGCAAAAGAGGGTGGGAGGGAGAGAGAGAGAGAGAGATCGGCATGGAGTGCAATGGTGGGTGTGTGAGGTAGATACATTTGGTAACAGAGTGGAAAAGGGGGGTTGTGTAGTTGAGAGAGTTAGAGATTGAAACATGTAGAGAAACAATGAACATGTGTCGGAAACCGATACCTTCCTAAGGTGGTTAGGAGAGGAAGGTTGATAGATACAGGAAGTATGTAGTGTGTGTGTCGGGGGGTGGGGCTAAAAACAACATTTGAATGTAGATAGTATGAGACTTAATATCGATGTTTCAATTTAGTGTACATTGTAAGATTTGAATTTAGGACCATGCATATGGCTTCCGTAATTATTTCAAATTCGTGGCATACTAGGTTTGGAAGTTGACATTGACTCGATTGTTGTGCTATTTTGTAGGTCATATGTTTGAATCCATCCAAAGTTTTCTCATTACCATGGTGTTCATCATATACATATGAGTTTGTGTTAAAAAAGTAGTAGCATGGATATCGTGAAATGTGAAATCCACGTTAGAATTGGAGATCGCTATGTGGCACACACTCTAATTCAAATAACTCCTCACTAATTAATTTATAGTGTCTTGTTTCGAATGACTAATTATTTGCAAGGAAAACACGAGCATGGTAATACATACATATTCATTCTCAAATGGAAGAAGATTCATTTGCATTCTTAAATGTAGGCAGACCAGGGTCATGTCGTGGTGGTCGTGTGTGTCTTATGGACGCTAGCGCCCAGCCACCCCCCCAAAAGGACGACGACAAAATAAGTTCGCGCTTCCACATTTTGGATTGAAATATCTAACGGCCCCAATTCCAACCTTGAAAAATCTCCCTTCTCCACCATCTCCTTACATACCCAGAGCGCTCAAATCCCTAATTCGCCACCAACCCAAGCAAAGTTCAAATCGCCCCTCATCTCATCTCTTTCCCCACCTCTGTGTCGAATGGCGACGACAAAGATGAGGTCGCTCTTCACCATCATGCTGGAGCTACCTCATCTACGCCCTCATCCACCACACTGGGTGGTCCACCGACAATGTCGGCCGCCACAACCGACGTGCCTCACATACACCGACTTCCACCACATCAGGTGCGCTTCACCGATGCCATCTCCCACCTCACCGGGGCTACTTCACCAAGCACATCGTCGCACCTCCGCTCCCCGAGGCCGTTGGGGCTTCACCAACGGTGTCATCCACCGCATCGTAGTGCTCCTCTGCCACTCAAGGTCTGCATCCATGTGCGGCCAACCAACGCCATCGCATCACCCTCAACGGCTCTGAAGTGACCCACACATTAGCTAGGCGAGCATGCCCAAACATCGGCCCTTGTGCACTGTTCCAACGATGTTTGGATATCCTTTCACTGCTCTCTTAGCTTACACGCCTATGCAACTCTGATTTAACTCTTATTTCTTCTGGAGATATCATCTGAAACAAGCAAAACCATTTTTTAGCGAAGCATGACGGCGCTACGGGATCTGGTACACATCTTGCACACCGGTATAACCTTGTAAGTACATGTCCTCCGGTACAACAACAAGGTCAATTCCTATTATTTGATCAACCATTCACCATGTCAAAATTGCAGAGGGGAATGCAAGGAGCACAAGGCCTGCACATCCAAGCAAGTGGTAACATGGACGTGTACATGGAATATCCCAAGCGCAAGCAGAGCTGCAGTGAGCCTGTACAACGAGCTAGCATAAGTCCCTGCATTTCATTTAATTCGTACATGCATGTATGATTTGTGTGCAGTGGCGGATCCACGAATTCAAGTTACCAGGGGCACAAATTTAACTTAAAAAATACGAAGGCACTTGCACTCCGGAAAACAACATAACTTGAGGAATGTGAAGCTACATGCACTTTGAAAACCAGCTTATGATCCAAAGTAGTTCCAGATTATAAAACACTAAATGATGTAAGCACCAAAACACACAAAATGCAACATGGTGTACAAGGACTACTAACATTGTCTGTACTTGCTTGAATTATTCGTTCTCTGGCTGAAAATATCGAAGTGTAATTGCACCTATAACCAGTGCGCAAACTGCATATCAATATATCTATCCCGCACAATATGCCAATAGTTTCAAACAATAGATTAGAAAAGTATTTATGCTACATTGTCATGACACGGGGACTTTCTGGTAGATGGCCTCGATGTTTCCTCAAGCCATGAAAATGTACTATAATTTGCTTGTCATCAATGCCTGCAAATCTCTATGTCTCTGTCAACTTACCAGATCATCATTAGACACTAAATCCTTCAATGGGAGCTTGCAAAATGCTTCCATTGGATCCCTCATTAGACACTATATGTTCATCACCAGGAGCATGTAAATGTTTGCGTCAAATCCTTCATTAGCAGTCTGTTCATTAGACACTTCAGGCTCAAGAACAACATGATCTGTTTGTACCGCAAACTTGATTAGATACATCAGGTTCAATCAGTTCAGTATTGATTGGGGGAGTTATAAAATAAGCAGAAATTGGTTTCATTTTCTCATAGATTCCCTGCATACAAGCAATTTTACAACACCGTCAAGTTTAACTATTGGCCATAAATTGAACAGTTGAATTAGATATGATTAGGGATGTGATGTACCTGCTCGTTGCACATGCTGCTCTTGCAAGCTGCGACTGACCGTTTGCGCAAGCTCGATGCCATGCCTGTGCTGCCGCCGCAACCTCCCACGAAGGCTACACCTGGGGTTTGATCTTCATCTTCTTGTCCTTCCATTCGCTTGAAGCCCGGCGGCCGGCGTCCAATGTGGGCGCAAGGAAATGTTGTGTCGGTCTGTCCAGCGGCGGCTAGGTTAGGAGCGAACCAGACTGGAAGTTGGAGCGAACAAATTGGGATTTTTCCTATTGTCGATCGATATGGGAGGCGCTCATTTGGGCCGCGAGCCTACTATAGGGCCTGACTTGCACTTATGTTATTGGCCCATCCAAATTGAAATGTTTTCTTCATTTTTTACATCGCCTGCTCGTGCGTTGGGACAAACAAATATAGCCTGGGAAAACCTGGATGACTCAAACTAGGTGCACACTTTTCAGCCACCCGAGGCGGCCGCCCATACCAGCCCCTACGGTGGCGTCGTCCCTTTTGCGTGTATGATTGGGTAAGTGAAAAATATTCTAGTGGCGCTTTTGATTTACCCACAAAATGGTTGAATTGCTTGTTTCTATGAACTGAGTTCGCCAATAACATGAAGGATGCCAGTCTTTTCATCCTATAGTAGATTGCTTAGATCTCGATATGCCAAATGTAATCGCATGAAATATATACAGTAAAAGCCAGCGTCATATGTGCGGCTACAACTAGTCTGACAACCCGTCCTCATATAACATATCAAGGCCACACCATCTTATCAGATTAACCATTCGACTTACCAATGTAGTGGGAAGAAACAAGTATTGGGACTGCGTATCCAAGCCATTGATGCCATGGACTCCTTCGTAGAACCTTGTAAGCGAAAAGGAGGCTGTAGTGTGCCTGTACAAAGAGCTAGCATAAGTTTAGTTACCTGCTTCTCAGAATATTAGTTAGCCACTTACTGCAAAATTGTTCAATTATGTTGCTTGGCTTAAATTAGTTTGCTACTGATTACATAATGCCATAGCCTGTTAATCCTATTATAGACAACGCCTATTTATGTGTTTGATACTTACTGTTAAGAATTACCTGTTTGCCTGAACTTAAATAGCTACTTAAGCATGTAGATAGTGTTGGGGATCGTTGCAGAAATTAAAAAATTTCTACACATCACCAAGATCAATCTATGGAGAGACTAGCAACAAGAGAGAGAGGGGAGTGCATCTTCATACCCTTGAAGATCGCGAAACGGAAGCATTGCAAGAACGCGGATGAAGGAGTCGTACTCGCAGTGATTCAGATCGCGGTTGATTCTGATCTAAGTGCCGAACAACGGAGCCTCTGTGTTCAACACACGAGCAGCACGGGGACGTCTCCTCCTTCTTGACCCAGCAAGGGGAAAGGAGAAGTTGTGGAAGAACTCCGGCAGCACGATGGCGTGGTGGTGGAGGAGCAGCGGTTCTCCGGCAAGGCTTCGCCAAGCTCAAACGGAGGAGGGGGGTGTTGGAGAGGGGGAGGGCTGCGCCTTGGATGAGGTGCTGCTACCGTCCCTCCTCCCATCTATTTATAGGGTGAAGGGGGAAGGGGGCCGGCCCCTCTAGATGAGATCTAGAGGGGGGCGACAGCCAAGGGGAGGGGGCTTGCCCCCCGAAGCCAAGGGGGGATGGCTCCCAACCCACTTAGGGGCTGGTTCCCTTACACATACAGCCCATAGCGCCCTCCAGGGCAGGTGGACCCTCCCGGTGGACCCCAGAACCCCTTCGGTGGTCCCAGTACAATACCGGCAAACCCCCGAATACTTCCAGTGACCGTATGATGACTTCCCATATATAAATCTTCACCTCCGGACCATTCCGGAACTCCTTGTGACGTCCGGGATCTCATCCGGGACTCCGAACAACATTCGGTAACCACATACTATTTCCTATAACAACTGTAGCGTCACCAAACCTTAAGTGTGTAGACCCTACGGGTTCGGGAATCATGCAGACATGACCGAGACAGCTCTCTTGCCAATAACCAACAGCGGGATCTGGATACCCATGTTGGCTCCCACATGTTCCACGATGATATCATCGGATGAACCACGATGTCAAAGATTCAAGCAATCCCGTATACAATTCCCTTTGTCAACCGGTACGTTACTTGCCCGAGATTCGATCGTCGGTATCCCAATACCTCGTTCAATCTTGTTACCGGCAAGTCACTTTACTCGTTCTGTAATGCATGATCCCGTGACCAACTACTTAGTCACATTGAGCTCATTATAATGATACATTATCGAGAGGGCCCAGAGATACCTCTCCATCATACGGAGTGACAAATCTCTCTCAATTCGTGTCAATCCAACAGACACTTTTGGAGATACCAGTAGTGCACCTTTATAGCCACCCAGTTACGTTGTGACGTTTGGTACGCCCAAAGCATTCCTACGGTATCCGGGAGTTACACAATCTCATGGTCTAAGGAAATGATACTTGACATTAGAAAAGCTTTAGCGAACGAACTACACGATCTTGTGCTATGCTTAGGATTGGGTCTTGTCCATCACATCATTCTCCTAATGATGTGATCCCGTTATCAATGACATCCAATGTCCATAGTCAGGAAACCATGACCATCTGTTGATCAACAAGCTAGTCAACTAGAGGCTCACTAGGGACATGTTGTGGTCTATGTATTCACACATGTATTACATTTTCCGGTCAATACAATTATAGCATGAACAATAGACAATTATCATGAACAAGGAAATATAATAATAAACATTTTATTGTTGCGTCTAGGGCATATTTCCAATAGTCTCCCACTTGCACTAGAGTCAATAATCTAGTTACATTGTGATGAATCGAACACCCATAGAGCTCTGGTGTTGATCATGTTTTGCTCGTGGAAGAGGTTTAGTCAACGGATCTGCGACATTCAGATCCGTATGCACTTTACAAATATCTATGTCTCCATCTTGAACATTTTCACGAATGGAGTTGAAGCGACACTTGATGTGCTTGGTCTTCTTGTGAAACCTGGGCTCCTTGGCAAGGGCAATAGCTCAAGTGTTGTCATAGAAGAGAGTCATCGGGCCCGACGCGTTGGGAATAACTCCTAGGTCGGTAATGAACTCGTTCATCCAGATTGCTTCATGCGCTGCCTCCGAGGCTGCCATGTACTCTACTTCACATGTTGATCCTGCCACGACGCTTTGCTTGCAACTGCACCAGCTTACTGCCCCACCATTCAAATATACATGTATCCGGTTTGTGACTTGGAGTCATCCAGATCTGTGTTGAAGCTAGCATCGACGTAACCCTTTACGACGAGCTCTTCTTCACCTCCATAAACGAGAAACATATCCTTAGTCCTTTTCAGGTACTTCAGGATATTCTTGACCGTTTTCCAGTGTTCCTTGCTGGGATTACTTTGGTACCTCCCTACCAAACTTATGGCAAGGTTTACATCAGGTCTGGTACACAGCATGGCATACATAATAGACCCTATGGCTGAGGCATAGGGGATGACACTCATCTTTTCTCTATCTTCTGTCGTGGTCGGGCTTTGAGCCGAGCTCAATTTCACACCTTGCAATACAGTCAAGAACCCCTTCTTGGACTGATCCATATTGAACTTCTTCAATATCTTATCAAGGTATGTGCTTTGTGAAAGACCTATGAGGCGTCTCGATCTATCTCTATAGATCTTGATGCCTAATATGTAAGCAGCTTCTCCAAGGTCCTTCATTGAAAAACACTTATTCAAGTAGGACTTTATGCTTTCCAAAAGTTCTATATCATTTCCCGTCAATAGTATGTCATCCACATATAATATGAGAAATGCTATAGAGCTCCCACTCACTTTCTTGTAAACGCAGGCTTCTCCATATGTCTGCATAAACCCAAATGCTTTGATCATTTCATCAAAGTGAATGTTCCAACTCCGAGATGCTTGCACCAGCCCATAGATGGAGCGTTGGAGCTTGCATACCTTGTTAGCATTCTTAGGATCAACAAAACCTTCCGGCTACATCATATACAATTCTTCCTTAAGGAAACCATTAAGGAATGCCGTTTTGACGTCCATTTGCCATATTTCATAATCATATAATGCTGCAATTGCTAACATGATTCGGACGGACTTCAGCTTTGCTACGGGTGAGAAAGTCTCATCGTAGTCAATCCCTTGAACTTGTCGATAACCTTTAGCAACAAGCCGAGCTTTATAGATGGTAACATTACCATCCGCGTCCATCTTCTTCTTAAAGATCCATTTATTTTCTATTGCTCGCCGATCATCCGGCAAGTCTGTCAAATTCCATACTTTGTTTTCATACATGGATCGTATCTCGGATTGCATGGCTTCAAGCCATTTGTTGGAATCTGGGCCTGCCATTGCTTCTTCATAGTTCGAAGGTTCACTGTTGTCTAACAACATGATTTCCAGGACAGGGTTGCCATACCATTCCGGTGTGGAACGTGTCCTTGTGGACCTATGAAGTTCAGTAGCAACTTGATCCGAAGTACCTTGATCATCATCATTAACTTCCTCTCTAGCCGGTGCAGGCACCACAGAAACATCTTCCAAAGCTGCGCTACTTTCCGGTTCAAGAGGCAGTACTTCATCAAGTTTTACTTTCCTCCCACTTACTTCTTTCGAGAGAAACTCTTTCTCCAGAAAGGACCAGTTCTTGGCAACAAAGATCTTGCCTTCGGTTCTGAGGTAGAAGGTATACCCAATGGTTTCCTTAGGGTATCCTATGAAGACGCATTTTTCCGACTTGGGTTCGAGCTTTTCAAGTTGAAGTTTCTTGGCATAAGCATCGCATCCCCAAACTTTTAGAACGACAGCTTAGGTTTCTTCCCAAACCATAATTCATACGGTGTCATCTCAATGGATTTAGACGGTGCCCTATTTAAAGTGAATGTGGTTGTCTCTAAAGCATATCCCCAAAATGATAGTGGCAAATCGGTAAGAGACATCATAGATCGCACCATATCCAATAGAGTGCGATTACGACGTTCGAACACACCATTATGCTGAGGTGTTCCAGGCAGCGTGAGTGTGAAACAATTCCACATTTCCTTAAGTGCGTACCAAATTCGTGACTCAAATATTCTCCCCCACGATCTGATCGTAAGAACTTTATTTTTCTGTCATGTTGATTCTCCACCTCACTCTGAAATTCCTTGAACTTTTCAAAGGTCTCAGACTTGTGTTTCACTAAGTAGATATACCCATATCAACTTAAGTCATCTCTGAGGGTGAGAACATAATGATAGCCACTGCGAGCCTCAACGCTCATTGGACCGCACACATCAGTATGTATGATTTCCAATAAGTTGGTTGCTCGCTCCATTGTTTCGGAGAACAGAGTCTTGGTCATCTTGCCCATGAGGCATGGTTCGCATGTGTCAAATGATTCATAATCAAGAGACTCCAAAAGTCCATCTGCATGGAGCTTCTTCATGCATTTGACACCAATGTAACCAAGGCGGAAGTGCCACAAGTATGTGGGACTATCATTATCAACCTTACATCTCTTGGTATTCATACTATGAATATGTGTAACATCACGTTCGAGATTAATTGAGAATAAACCATTGACCATCGGGGCATGACCATAAAACATATCTCTCATATAAATAGAACAACCATTATTCTCGGATTTAAATGAGTAGCCATCTCGCATTAAACGAGATCTAGATACAATGTTCATGCTCAAAGCTGGCACTAAATAACAATTATTGAGGTTTAAAACTAATCCCATAGGTAAATGTAGAGGTAGTGTGCCAACGGTGATCACATCGACCTTGGAACCATTCCCGACGTGCATCATCACCTCGTCCTTCGCCAGTCTCCGCTTATTCCGCAGCTCCTGTTTTGAGTTACAAATATGAGAAACCACACAGGTATCAAATACCCAAGAGCTACTACGAGTACTGGTAAGGTACACATCAATAACATGTATATCACATATACCTTTGGTGTTGCCGGCCTTCTTGTCCGCTAAGTACATGGGGCAGTTCTGCTTCCAGTGACTGTTTCCCTTGCAATAAAAGCACTCAGTTTCAGGTTTGGGTCCATGCTTTGGCTTCTTCCCGGCAACTGGCTTACCGGGCACGGCAACTCCCTTGCCGTCCTTCTTGAAGTTCTTTTGACCCTTGCCTTTCTTGAAACTAGTGGTTTTATTGACCATCAACACTTGATGTTCCTTTTTGATCTCCACCTCCGCTGATTTCAGTATTGAAAATACCCCAGGAATGGTTTTCACCATCCCCTGCATATGAAATTCATCACAAAACTCTTGTAGCTAGGTGGAAGCGACTGAAGGATTCTGTCAATGACCACGTCATCTGGGAGATTAACTCCCAGCTGAGACAAGCGGTTGTGCAACCCAGACATTTGAGTATGTGCTCGCTGACAGAACTATTATCCTCCATCTTACAACTGTAGAACTTGTCGGAGACTTCATATCTCTCGACTCGGGCATGAGCTTGGAAAACCATTTTAGCTCTTGGAACATCTCATATGCTCCGTGCTGCTCAAAACACTTTTGGAGCCTCGATTCTAAGCTGTAAAGCATGCCTCACTGAACCAAGGAGTAATCATCACTACGCGATTGCCAGGCGTTCATAACGTCTTGAGTTGCTGGGAAAACAGGTGCTTCACCTAGCGGTGCTTCTAGGACATATGCTTTCTTGGCAGCTAATGAGGATGATCCTCAAGTTCCGAACCCAGTCCGTATAGTTCCTACCATCGCCTTTCAACTTGGTTTTCTCTAGGAACGCGTTGAAGTTGAGGGAACATTAGCGTGGGCCATTTGATCTACAAGACATATTGCAAAGATTTTAGACTAAGTTCCTGATAATTAAGTTCATCTAATCAAATTATATAATGAACTCACTTAGATAGACATCCCTCTAGTCATCTAAGTGATACATGATCCGAGTCAACTAGGCCGTGTCCGATCATCACGTGAGACGAACTAGTCATAATCGGTGAACATCTTCATGTTGATCGTATCTACTATGCGACTCATGTTCGACCTTTCGGTCTCTTGTGTTCCGAGGCCATGTCTGTACATGCTAGGCTCGTCAAGTCAACTTAAGTGTTTTGCATGTGTAAATCTAGCTTACACCCGTTGTATGCGAATGTTAGGATCTATCACACCCGATCATCACGTGGTGCTTTGAAACAACAAACCTTCGCAACGGTGCACAGTTAGGGGGAACACTTTCTTGAAATTTTATGAGGGATCATCTTATTTATGCTACCGTCATTCTAAGAAAATAAGATGTAAAACATGATAAACATCACATGCAATCAAATAGTGACATGATATGGCCAATATCATTTTGCTCCTTTTGATCTCCATCTTCGGGGCACCATGATCATCATCGTCACCGGCATGACACCACGATCTCCATCATCATGATCTCCATCATCGTGTCTTCATGAAATTGTCTCGCCAACTGTTACTTCTACTACTATGGCTAATGATTAGCAATAAAGTAAAGTAATTACATGGCGTTTTCATTGACACGCAGGTCATACAATAAATTAAGACAACTCCTATGGCTCCTGCCGGTTGTCATACTCATCGACATGCAAGTCATGATTCCTATTACAAGAACATGATCAATCTCATACATCATATATATCATTAATCTAATTGTTGTTGCAAGTTTTTACGTGGCTGCTAGCAAGAACGTTTCTTACCTACGCCAAAACCACAACATGATATGCCAATTGCTATTTACCCTTCATAAGGAACCTTTTCGTCGAATCCGATCCGACTAAAGTGGGAGAGACAGACACCCGCTAGCTACCTTATGCAACTAGTGCATGTCAGTCGGTGGAACCTGTCTCACGTAACCGTACGTGTAAGGTCGGTCCGGACCGCTTCATCCCACGATGCCGCCGAATCAAGATAAGACTAGTAACAGCAAGTAAATTGACAAAATCGATGCACACAACAACTTGTGTTCTACTCGTGCATAGAAACTACGCATAGACCTAGCTCTGATACCACTGTTGGGGATCGTTGCAGAAATTAAAAAATTTCTATGCATCACCAAGATCAATCTATGGAGATACTAGCAACGAGAGAGAGAGGGGAGTGCATCTTCATACCCTTGAAGATCATGAAACGGAAGCGTTGCAAAGAACGCGGATGAAGGAGTCGTACTCGCAGTGATTTAGATCGCGGTTGATTCCGATCTAAGCGCCGAACAACGGCGCCTCCGCGTTCAACACACGTGCAGCACGGGGATGTCTCCTCCTTCTTGATCCAGCAAGGGGAAAGGAGAAGTCGGGGAAGAACTCCGGCAGCACGACGATGTGGTGGTGGAGGAGCAGCGGTTCTCCGGCAGGGCTTCGCCAAGCTCAAACGGAGGAGGAGGGGGTGTTGGAGAGGGGGAGGGTTGTGCCTTAGATGAGGTGTTGCTGCCCTCCCTCCTCCCCTCTATTTATAGGGTGATGGGGGAAGGGGGCCGGCCCCTCTAGATGAGATCTAGAGGGGGGCGGCAGCCAAGGGGAGGGGGCTTACCCCCCCCCCCCCCCAAGCTAAGGGGGGGCGCCCCCCTTAGGGTTTCCCCCAAGCCCTAGGCGCATGGGCCCTAGGGGGGATGGCGCCCAGCCCACTTAGGGGCTGGTTTCCTTCCACATACAGCCCATAGGGCCCTCCGGGCCAGGTGCACCCTCCCAGTGGACCCCGGAACCGCTTCGGTGGTCCCGGTACAATACCAGCAAACCCTCGAATACTTCCGATGACCGTATGATGACTTCCCATATATAAATATTCACCTCTGGACCATTCCGGAACTCCTCGTGACGTCCAGGATCTCATACGAGACTCCGAACAACATTCGGTCACCACATACTATTTCCCATAACAACTCTAGCATCACCGAACCTTAAGTGTGTAGACCCTACGGGTTCGGGAATCATGCAGACATGACCGAGACAGCTCTCCGGACAATAACCAACAGCGGGATCTGGATACCCATGTTGGCTCCAACATGTTCCACGATGATCTCATCGGATGAACCACGATGTCAAGGATTCAAGCAATCCCGTATACAATTCCCTTTGTCAATTAGTACGTTACTTTTCCCGTGATTCGATCATCGGTATCCCAATACCTCGTTCAATCTCGTTACCGGCAAGTCACTTTACTCATTCTGTAATGCATGATCCCGTGACCAACTACTTAGTCACATTGAGCTCATAATGATGATACATTACCGAGAGGGCCCAGAGATACCTCTCTGTCATACGGAGTGACAAATCCCAGTCTCAATTCGTGTCAACCCAACAGACACTTTCGAAGATACCTGTAGTTTATAGCCACCCAGTTACGTTGTGACGTTTGGTACACCCAAAGAATTCCTACGGTATCTGGGAGTTACACAATCTCATGGTCTAAGGAAATGATACTTGACATTAGAAAAGCTTTAGCAAACAAACTACACGATCTTGTGCTATGCTTAGGATTGGGTCTTGCCCATCACATCATTCTCCTAATGATGTGATCCCGTTATCAATGACATCCAATGTCCATGGTCAGGAAACCATGACCATCTGTTGATCAATGTCCATAGTCAGGAAACCATGACCATCTGTTGATCAACAAGCTAGTCAACTAGAGGCTCACTAGGGACATGTTGTGGTCTATGTATTCACACATGTATTACGGTTTCCTGTCAATACAATTATAACATGAACAATGGACAATTATCATGAACAAGTAAATATAATAATAACCATTTTATTATTGCCTCTAGGGCATATTTCCAATAGATAGCTGGTCATATGTACTCCTAGGGTGCAGCAGAATTCACGTGTAATTTACGTTCTGACGCCCTATTTGTTTAAATGGTTTGCTGTTATCACTTGTAGCACTAGTAATGTTTGCATATTCATAGATAGACAATTGTCTGGTTTATATGAGGGACACCGTCTTTTTAACTTATATATATATATATATATATATATATATATATATATATATATATATATATATATATCTGTGTGTGTGTGTGTGTGTTCGAATCATTTTGCTTACATCAAAGAAATTTACAGATGTCTGTGTTACTGGTAAACGATACCGATTTGTTACTTTACTACATTGCCAAGAACTTGTTAGTTTTACTAGTTCATGTGTAACTAAATATGCTGCCAAAACTGGTTAGTTTTACTAGTTTGATGTTAGTTTCTTATGGCTCTTGCAACACTTTATTTATGATTGCTAACATTCAAGTTTGCAGGATCCAAATGAAACTCCGTTGGCACAACAGGTATGTTTTCAGAAACTTCTTTGTTTACCTGGTTTGCTGTTGTAGCTTGTTGTTGTAATCATCTTACCAACTTCAAGTTTTCAGGATCCAATTGGAAGTCCAACTGCACAGCAGGTATATTTTCAAAAATATATTTGTGTAACAGGTTTGCTGCTGTAACTTGTTGCTCTAATCAAGTTACTGACTACTCAATTTTTCATGATCCAAGAGAAAATCCAATGCCACAACAGGTTCCTTTTGTAAAACTTGTTTATTTAACTGCTTTGCTGCTGCAACCGGTTGCTCTAATCACGTTACTGGCTATTCAACTTTTCCAGATCCAAGAGAAACTCCAATGCCACAACAGGTACCTTTTGCAAAACTTGTTTGTTTAACTGCTTTGCTGCTGCAACCGGTTACAATGATGTTAATAACTACTTTTCAGCATCCAATTGAATCTCTTTAATTCCTTGTTTGTTTAACTAGTTTGCTGTTATAACTCCCAATTGAGATGTTTTGCTAACTTCAACTTTTCGGAATCCAATCGGAACTTTAATGGAAAAACAGGTTAGCCCAAGATCAAAGAGCGAGGTCCCCATGGACGTTGTATCATCGCACAGTAGAGGCCCCGGCCCAATCGTGCATCATGAATTTCCAACTGATGATGCTCTAGAGGCTAAACTATTGGTAGAAAGAGATTTGCTTCTGCACTTAGAGACGAAGTTGACATGTTGAGGAAGCAAACAGTACAATCACAAGCAGTACTCAAGACAACCATTAAATATTTTGTGGATTTCTAAACGAAGCAAGCTGAGACTGACCACATTGTTAAGGTCCTGAAGGAAAAAAGGAAATTAAAATCCCACTTGGTAAATCATAGGTGAAATGTTCTTTCCATCGTTCAATCACCTCTGTGTTGTTTGTTCATGTAATCGATCAAACCATTTGTTTTAGAGATCATGTGATAATTGTTTTTTGTATTTTGGGTTGTAATTTTTTTTGAGCACAAGTCTGCATTAATTGATAAGACTCTAAGACATTTCATTTTGATTGTTGTGCCAGACGTACAAATATGCCAATTGGTCTGAATGTGCATTCAGCAATAATAGTAGTATAAATGGTCCTTAAGTGGCATGCATCTGAAAGGGCCAAGATGTTGTACTAGCTTCGCTAGAAAAAGGATGCTCTTCTAGCAAAAAAAAGTACAGCGACCTGGCTTATGTATGTTAGTTGATATTATTGATCCATATACTCTATAAGTGTTTATATGTCTGTTATTTTTGTACATTATTGGTTGATTGACTCGGTATTTTGAATCTTGAGACATCGCTGTGTATATATCTAAATGGGAGTACACATTATGCTGCGTGTGACACTTGAGTTGGACATACAGTGGTTTCAAATATTCGAATTCACCTTAAATTGGATTCTAGCTTCTGAATTCGAGTATCGGCATTTGTAAATCATATTCATATATGGCAGTGGAATACATCGTTGTCGTGCTTCTGAAGATATATAAAAACACATAGAATGATCTATAAAGATTTGTATAGGAATACAAAATGGATTTGAATTTAGTTGCCAGGGTAAACGTGGATGCTTATTGTCCCAAAATTCGAAAGAAGTGGCAAAATGTCCACTCCCATGTCAGTTGCCCGAAGCCAGTGTTTGGGAGATGGAAATTACTGTCTACCCCTTACAGGGACAATCCATCAGCCCAATTTCCACTGCTTTCAATAGGGGTAGGTTAGTAACTTCAATTAGACATGACATGACCGCCTCTGAGCCCATTCGGACATGGTGGACGCCAAACATGGGCGGAAAAACACATTTGATTCAAGCTCGTACAAAAGACGTCTGTCTCTCCCACCATTTCCCATTCATACACGATGGGCGGCAAAACAAACTCGACACGGCTGAAATTGATGTAGGCAAATATTTTCAATAGGGGCAGGTTCATAACTTCACTCATATGTGACACGACCGCCCTACTTGTCAGCCATGTTCATACACCGTGGGCGCTAACCATGGGTGCCAAAACACCCTCTCCTCGCCCAAAATCGCTCTGGGCAAATATTGGGGAGATGCGAGATTACCGTCCTATCCTCAACCAACGAGACATCCAAATTTTAAATGGGGGCTAAGTTTTTAACTTTCCCATATTTCAGACAGGCACATCCCAAAAACATGGCTCCCCGTACCTTTCCCTCCATTTTCCCATTCATACACCGTCCGCGCTAGAACACCATCCCCAGACCAACCTCCTTCTTCCGCCACCCCATCCATCACCGCCGTCCTCCACCCCATCCATCGCTACAGTTGAGGGGGTCCTGGATTAGGGGGTATCCGGACAGCCGGACTATATACTTCGTCCGGACTATTGGAGCGTGAAGATACAAGACTCAAGACTCCGTCCCATGTCCGGGTGGGACTCTCCTTTGCGTGGAAGACAAGCTTGGCAATCCGGATATTATATTTCCTTCCTTGTAACCGACTCCATGTAAACCCTAGCCCTCTCTGGTGTCTATATAAACCGGAGAGGTTGGTCCTTAGAAGACCGATCACGATCACAATCACAATCATAATCCTCATAGGCTAGCTCCTAGGGTTTAGCCTCTACGATCTCGTGGTAGATCTACTCTTGTATTACTCATATCATCAATATTAATCAAGCAGGCAGTAGCGTTTTACCTCCATCGAGAGGGCCCGAACCTGGGTAAACATTGTGTCCCTTGCTTCCTGTTACCATCAGCCTAAGACGCACAGATCGGGACCCCCTACCCGAGATCCGCCAGTTTTGACACCAACATTGGTGCTTTCATTGAGAGTTCCTCTGTGTCGTCGCTACAAGGCTCGATGGCTCGTCTCGTTGTCAAGGACAACATTACCTCTGGGGGAGCGCTGGCTGTAGGCCAAACTCTCCGACTTGGTGGCTTCATCATGGCTGCCCCATCGGCTGTCGCGCCGACAATGGCCTCTCGGGTCATCACGCATAACCTTCGCGTCAATTCGGAACTCGCCGAACAGATGGATCCGATAGAGCTCTCCTCCCTTAATGAGCTCTTGGATCACATCACTGCTTTGGGAGTCGCTACGGACTATGACCGGATCGGGCTTAAACCCGACCAAAGGGACATTAAATCCCCGCCGGCCACCCATGAGATAGCGGTAGTGGAGGAACCACACACGGATTACCTCTCTATTTTAGGACGAATTATGTCCGGATCACCGAGCTCCCTGAGCTGAACACCCGCTCAAGGGAAGACATGACCCAGGTCCCGGACTTAGAATCGGGTATTATGCCGGAAAAATTGGGCAGCACCCCGGATCCCGAGCTGTCAAACTCGGAAGCTCCCATGCCCCTGGGCGCTAGATCGGATCAGAATCCAGATTCAGCTATGCCCACCCACCCGGACTTAAACCATCTCTCCCATATCAGACAAGAGCCCCAGGAGATAGTACATCGCTACTGGGTCAGATTCCTCCTTGTGCTAAATAAGGTCAAGAACTGTCGCGAGGAGGACGTAGTCTCACTTTTCTGCAAAAACTGCACGAACAAAGGAATCCTTAGTGCTATAAGTCACCGTGACATAGTACACTTTGCTGACTTGGCAACCATAGTACAGAAGTACTGTGCGATGGAAAGCGCCTGGAAAACCCAAACAGAATTTTGGGATAGTCCGGCTCTCACCAAAACCTTTGTCCGAGCTAAACGGGCAAACTCTCGTAAGTCGGCCGATCCAATCCTCAAGAAACCAAAGCTCACCCCAGGGCGTGGAACCAAATTGGAAGAATGGCTCAATGGGCCATGTAAACTGCACAATACGCCGTACACAACACCAACTCATAGCCTTAGGGCATGTTGGATACTCCGGCAGGTTGCAAAAAGTGGCGAGGATCTTCTTGTAAGCCATAAAGCAGAACAATATCCCGCCAACGAACACAATACAGTACTAACAGTCTTCGAGACTTTCGCCTCAAACAATAGGTGCAAGCGAGCTCATCAAAGCTCCGCTGAAATCTGCCATGTGGCAAAAATAAACCCGTGGAACGACACTGCTATAACTTTCAATGCCAGTGATGAACCTCGATTCCAGACTATCCGGGCACCAGCCGCTCTGGTCCTTAGCCCAATCATGGACAGCTTTCGGCTCACTAAAGTACTCATGGACAGTGGAAGCGAATTAAACTTGATCTACAAAGAAACACTCAACAAGATGGAAATTGATAAAAGCCACATTGAACAAAGCGGCACAACCTTCAGGGGAATTATCCCTAGTCGGGAAGCGCGGTGTGCGGGAAAAATCACACTCGATGTGGTATTCGGCACCTCGGAAAATTACAGGTCCGAAGAAATTACATTCCAAGTGGCTCCTTTCAGCAGCAGATACCACGCCCTTTTAGGACGGGACGCGTTTACAAGCTTTCAAGCTATACCCCATTACGGGTACATGAAGCTTAAAATGCCCGGACCCAATGGAATCATCACTCTAGCCAGTGATCCGGACGTCGCACTTCGCGCCGAACACAAAACCGCAGCACTAGCCCTAGAAGCATTATCCGAAGCCTTAGCAGCCGAAGAACTAACAACGCTGCGTGCCGCCGTGGACAGGGACGACGTGATACTCGACAAGTGACCCAAGTCCACCTCATTCAAACCCGCAGACGAGATAGTCAAATTTCAGGTCCATCCAACGGACCCCATGAAGACAGCTTCCATCGGGACACAATTGATCCCCACAATGGATGCCGCACTTCAAGACTTCCTGCATGAGAATTGAGACATTTTCGCGTGGCACCCTTCGGACATGCCGGGCATCCCACGCAGACTGGCCGAACACATCCTCAATATACTAAAAGGATACAAGCATGTCAAGCAGACTCTAAGGTGCTTTTCAGAGCCCAAACGACAAGCCATGGGGGAAGATCTAGCCAAACTACTCGAGGCCGGATTCATCAGAGATATCAAGCATCAGGATTGGCTGGCAAATCTGGTAATGGTACCAAAGAAGGACAAATCCTGGTGCCTATGCGTCGACTTCAAAGACCTCAATAAGGCATGCCCCAAGGATCCCTTCCCCCTCCCTCGCATCGACCAAATCATCGATGCCACAGCAGGACACGACTCGCTGTGTTTCCTCGACGCATACTCCGAATACCATCAAATAAAGATGGCAGAGTCCGACCAAGCTGCAACAGCTTTCATAATGCCATATGGTCCTTTCTGCTTCAACACTATGCCTTTCGGGCTTAAAAACGCCGGCGCAACCTATCAACGCATGATTCAAACATGCCTGGAAAAGCAAATCGGCAAAACAGTGGAGGCATAGATGGACGACGTGGTCATAAAAACAAGACACGTCCAAACCCTAATAGACGACTTGAGGCTTACGTTCGATAACCTCCGAACATACGACATCAAGCTGAACCCGGAAAAATGTGTTTTCGGCTTCCCCTCTAGGAAACTGCTCAGCTTCATTGTTTCCAATAGAGGAATTGAAGCGAATCTGGCAAAAATACGAGCTCTATCGCAGTTGGCTATACCAACAGACCTCAAGCACAACCAGAAACTAGCTGGATGCGTGGCTGCCTTAAGCCGCTTTATCTCCAGGTTAGGAGAAAAGGCATTGCCTCTTTACCGCCTTCTTCGGCGCACCGAACACTTCGTGTGGATGGATGCAGCCATGGCCGGACTGTACGAAATAAAGACCTTATTGGCCAGTAATCCAGTCCTAACAGCGCCAAACATTGGGGAACCTATGCTGCTGTACATAGCTGCACCACATCAAGTTGTAAGCGCAGTACTCGTCGTTGAACGAGAGATTGACGGATACAAATTCCTGCTCCAAAAGCCAGTATATTACGTATCCATGGTCCTCACCCCGTGCAAATCCTGATACCCACACTATCAAAAAATAGCATACGCGGTCTTCAAGGCATCCCGCAAGCTCTGACACTACTTTCAAGTGTGTTCGATTACGGTGGCCTCCGAAGTACCACTCGACGACATAATAAATAACCGTGATGCTACGGGCCGGATTGCTAAATGGGCCATTGAGCTCCTTCCGTTCGACATAACATACAAGCCACGACAGGCCATCAAGTCGCAAGTACTGGCTGACTTCGTCGCCGAATGGACAGAAGCCGAACTCCCTAAAGAGTACGGCGCGTACTCTAACTGGATCATGCACTTCGACGGCTCTAAAATGCTGGCCGGATCGGGAGCAGGTGTAGTCCTGATGTCTCCCACCGGAGACACGGTCCAGTATGTCCTCCAAATATTATACACAGACTCCAACAACGCAGTTGAATATGAGGCTCTGTTGCACGGTCTTCGGATGGCAGTCTCTATGGGCATTCAACGCCTAGAAGTGCGCGGGGATTCCAACCTCGCAATATCACAAATAAATAGAGACTTTGATGCCAAGGATCCAAAAATGGTGGCCTACCATAATGCCGTCCTCAAAATGTCAGCTCGGTTTGAGGGGCTCGAATTCCACCATGTGGCTTGAGAAGATGATCAAGTGGCGGATGTCCTCGCCCGCATCGGCGCTAAACGCGACCCTGCCCACCTAACATATTCCTGGAAAGGCTATTCAAGCCATCCGTAGTATGGGAAGGGGAGTCCGGCAATACTAGCACGGATCCGAATACACCCCCAGATTCCGAACTATCAGACATAATCGGAGGCTCGACCACCGAAATAACATCTTTGACCCACGAAATCATGGCTGTAATCGCCCCGTGGACTGAGCCTTTCTTGGCCTACCTAAATAGGCAGGAGCTCCCCGAAGACCAAAATGAAGCACATTGCATCGTTCGGCGTTCTAAAGCTTACAAAGTCCATTAAGGGGAACTCTATAAGAAAAGTGCGACCAGAGTGCTCCAAAGGTGCATCTCCGAAGAGGAAGGGCGGCAGCTCTGGGCTGAAATCCATGCCAGACTGGGCGGGGACCACGCCGCGGCTTGAGCACTAGTCAGCAAGGCCTTCCGAATAGGCTTCTATTGGCCGACTGCCCGAGCAGACGCACAGGACCTTGTCCAACACTGCGTCGGTTGCCAGCTCTTTGCCAATCTGAGTCATATGCCCCCTACCGCTCTCCAAACAACCCCATAACTTGGCCCTTCGCAATCTAGGGGCTGGATATGGTCGGACCTCTTAAAGGGGGAAGCCATAAGAAAAAATACTTATTGGTCATGGTGGACAAGTTCACCAAATGGATAGAAGCCAAACCAGTCAAAATGGCCAAATCTGGACCGGTAATAGACTTCATATCCGGGGTCGTACACCGATACGGCGTCCCCCACAGCATCATCACTGATAATGGCTCCAATTTCACAGCCGATGAAGTGAAAACTTGGTGCGGCAAAATGGGCATTAAGCTCGACTACGCTTCCGTCTACCATCCCCAAACAAACGGCCAGGTTGAACGGGCAAACGGTCTCATCATGAGCGGCATCAAACCCAGACTAGTGCGATCCTTGACAGAGTTGGACACGCACTGGGTCGAAGAGCTCGACTCCGTACTCTGGGGGCTGCGGACCATGCTGATTCGCACCACCGGATATACACCGTTTTTATGTTGTACGGCGCGGAAGCAGTACTACCCTGCGACATAATACATGATTCGCCTGATGTACGCATGTACGAAGAGAAGGAAGCCGAGTTAGATCGGCAGGATAACTTGGATGCCTTGGAGGAGGAGCGCGATGTCGCAAAAGCCCGCTCCGCATTCTATCAGCAGCAAGCTCGACGGTACCAAAGCAGAGAAGTGCGGGCCAAAATTTATAATATTGGCGAACTCGTTCTACGCCTACCGGAGAAGAAGAAGGACAAGCTCAAACTTAAGTTGGAAGGCCCCTTCGTCATTGATAAAGTTCTCACCGAAGGAGCGTACCGCTCACGGAATGCATCCGATAACAGACTCGAGCCGAACCCATGGAATGCGGCCAGACTCCGAAGATTCTACGCCTAGCGCCGAACTCAGTGTTCGTCTCCTTACCCCCTCCTCTTTTAATCATGCTCCCTCCATTTTCCCTTCTCAACCTTTTTTCCTCTTCACACAAAGTAGTTAATACAGTACGGACGCCCAGATCACTCCGGCCGCACTATGTGTGTAAGCAATACCTGGGGGCTTCCTATACGGAAGCTAAACATAATTACTTTAATGGCTTTTTGCCCATCACATATGCGTTCTTTTTTCATATGTGCCTTTTCTTCACCATTATATGCATCGATATGACTTAAGATGTGGCCAAGCTGGGCTGCCTGGCTCTTGTGTTTATGCCCTACGTTCCTGTTAATTCGGCTATGGCATAAGGGGAGCAACTCTGCGATTGTTACTGCCGGTTCAGCCGGATGTGTACCTCAGACTGGGTGAAGCGGAAAGCTAGCGTCCTTAAGGGAATATTCAGTCGATGAACAAAAGATGTATTCGTTTATTACAACGTAAATCCCCAGAAGTTTTGTATCCTATGTCCTTGTTCGCAGTCCGGACATGTGCATTGTCGCATGCGCACCCAGGGAAAGGAACCCCTAACGGAACTATTCTCCCTGGAAGACGTTTCTTACTATCCATGTAATATAACATAACTAGTTGGGTACTTGTCTGTTCAAGCACTTATGACCCCTACGCCTGGTTTCCATGCATACCCCAGTTCTGCATAACTGAGCGGGTATTCGGATACACCCCGGACTATTGGATCTGGGGGCGGAAGCGAAGAGGTCTGTCAAGACAAATGATTTTAATCCGGCTAGGGACTACTTATGTCCATTGAATTACACAGTTACTTGGACTGACTATATTCCTCCTCTATACCATCCAACAGGCTATCTAGCTTACAATCCCGTTGGGAATACTTTGCGGCTAACGCTACCTGGTCATACACCAGACTCACGGGAATTTCTTGCCCATCTGGCCCCGTCGGTCCGACTTCGGCCATATGGTTCGGGTCCAGCTTGGTGTAGCGTGTCTTCACCATAGCCCAGGCTTCTCTTGCACCTTGTCGGCAGGCTGACATCTTCCACAATCGGAAGCACCGCCATGCTCCTTGAAGCATATCCACAAGCTCCCCCATGCCATTCGGCAGGAAGCTTGACGGCCACAAGACCTGAGCAAGGCCCTACATCACCTGTCGAGCTCATTCGTGTAGTTGTGAGAGGTCCTGCAATAAATCTCCTGCAGACGCGGGCATCTCCTCTTCAGGGCGGCCCATCAGCATACCTACAAACAAAAATTCTTTCAATACGCTTCCTCGCCGAGCTGTACTACAGTTCGTCTAGGCACTTACCATAAATGTCGCATCGAAGCCTTTTTTTCTCCTTCACGGAGTCCGCCAGCTGAGCGTGGACGTCTTTTAATTCCACGTCCAGCCGGACATTGGCATCTTGAAGATTGTTCTTCTCCTGCCTAACTTGCGTAAGAACGCGCTCGCCAGCCTTTAGCTGCCTTATGAGATGTGACTCGTCATCTCTTACGCCCTCCGGATTCACCCCGGGATTGTCTGCAGAATTTTCTGTTAGACTTGTCATACCAGCCACTTACTAACTGGTGCATCTTCGTACAATTGAGACAAATGTTACCAGATGAGGCCTTTTGGGATTCCTCTAACTTGGCAACCGTGGTCCTCAGCTGGGCCTTGCACTCCTCTAGCTCCCAAGACAATTGCTCATTCTTATCTACAAGGACCTGTGCATAAATTGATCCTTAAAATAGTTGTTCCAACCGTTTCAAGTCTCAGGGGCTACTGCTATGCATGCTTATCAAATTTTCTTACTCGTATATCTTTGGTATACTGGTCTGTCGCTCGTGCAAGCCCACCTTGAGCAGCTCGGATGTATGTGTCCCCCGAATTCAAAGCATTAAATGCCTCTTCGGAAAAGATGTTATGGCAAAGTACGGCTCATCGGCGCCTGTGATTCATGGCGCTCTCTACTTCAGAATTCGTGGCGGAGAGCATGTCCGCGTCCTCTGTTGGAGGACAATGCGGCATCGGCCCCACGTCCGCCTCCTCTAACGAAGCCAGCTCTGGAATCCGGCTGGTGGAGGCATGATTGGTAGGATCCCCGGATATAGTCAGGCTACTCCTCTTCCTGCCAGGACACGAAGGGCACTGTCACATTTCAAATACAATAAACACAGAATAGGTTTTTACCTTACCTCTGTAGTGGCGTTTTGGCCCTAACCACCTTCCTCTTAAGCCTGCCCGATCCAGACACCCGTTGTCGATGGGCCCCTAGGGGCTCGGCTCCGCCCTTCGGTCGTCGTCTCTGCAAAAACACGACACTTCAGGTGCAAGGCATTATATCAGAAAGGAATCCTCTTCGGAGGATAGGGTTTTCGGCTTGGCTTACATGCGACGTGGGCAGCAGTCCGGGATAGTCGGCGGTAATGGCCACTGAGGCACCATCGCAGCTCGCCTGATAAAATATCCCGTTGACGAGCTCCATAGTAATATCCGCATCTTCTTCGAGCCCTGGATTGAGGGCCCTTCCGGGGTCCTCTGGTTGCGGGGAGGGGCTGGAGATTCCTTCTACGGCCCTCCTCAGTTCCTGCTCAGAAATATCGAGGAAAATAATCTTGACAAAGAATGCCATAATAAGTGAAGCAAGGGAAAGAATGACGACTTACCCAGTTTGGGGGGGGGGGTGTACATAGAAAACCCATCCCGTGGTTTAATGTGAAGGAATTCTTCTTCTTCTCCTTTATATAAATCGGACAATATCCTCGCCAGAGCCTTGGCAGAGTTCGGACCTTTACGTCCACAGCGGGTGGCATCGTCTTCCCCATTGTAGTGCCACTTGGGCTTCCCCTGATATTGAAGCGGATGCACTCCCCGCATTATGCATATTGCCATGACCTCGACTATCGTCAGCCAGGATTTGGCCAGTAACTTTATCCAGCTCATCAGAAAATGTATTTCTCTGGTATCCTCCTCTTGGGGGCCCCGAGGGCGCCAGCTTCGACGCGCCTTCGGCGGAGCGTTGCTGAACTCAGGGAGACCTATCCGTACTGGATCCAGAAGGGGAACGTCGTCAACATAAAACCACTCCGAGGGCCAGTTCTATGGTGCCTTCTTGGGAGTGCCGGATAGGTATCCGGTCTCGACAATGCGCCATACTTCGGCTCCGCCCACTTGACATAGGGATTCTCCCTGGTTGCGAGGGACAAGGCAGAACAGCTTCTTCCATAACCCAAAGTGAGCCTCGCAGCCTAGGAATAGCTCACAAAGGGCGACGTATCCTGCTATATGCAGCACAGAGGCAGGGGTGAGGTTGTGCAACTGGAGGCCGTAGAACTCTAGAAGCCCATGAAGAAATGGGTGGATAGGAAACCCGACGCCCCTTAGCAGATGCGGGATGAGGCATATTCACTCCTCTGGGGAAGGATCAGGAGATCCCTCCGCTTGTTCCCTGCCATTATAAGTGGCTATTCCGGCTCGGACGGAGATCATGAACGCCGGTGGGAGAAACCCTTGGGTCTGCAACTCTATCAAATGGCTGTGAGGAACAGAACACTCTTCCCAGTCACCCGTCTTGGAGCGAGGAGAGCGAGAAGAAGAGCTACGACGACCGGCCATGTTGGAATGGTTTTTCCGGAGCGCTTTGTTGGATGCTTGCTCGAGGGAAGAGGATGAGGTTTGGATCTGAGAATCCCCGTCTCTTCAAATAGACGGTCAACCTACCAGACCAGGGGGTGGCAAATGCAAAAATACATCGGCTCCTCGCATTCGCTCAACACGTGGAGATGGTCATTATTGAGGCACAGAAGCCGAGGAGTACAACATTGATGGGAAGCTGGACACTATTCGTCATAACAGGTACTTTGGGGTATTCGGAGATGGAACCCGCCTTGCAATGCCGAAAACAAGACTGCACGCCGGACTCATCGTCATTGAAGCCTGGTTCAGGGGCTACTGAGGGAGTCCTGGATTAGGGGGTATCCGGACAGCCAGACTATATACTTCGTCCGGACTATTGGAGAATGAAGATACAAGACTCAAGACTCCGTCCCGTGTCTGGGTGGGACTCTCCTTTGGGTGGAAGACAAGTTTGGCGATCTGGATATTATATTTCCTTCCTTGTAACCGACTCCATGTAAACCCTAGCCCTCTTCAGTGTCTATATAAACCGGAGAGGTTGATCCTTAGAAGACCGATCACGATCACAATCATAATCATAATCCTCATAGGCTAGCTCCTAGGGTTTAGCCTCTACGATCTCGTGGTAGATCTGCTCTTGTATTACTCATATCATCAATATTAATCAAGCAGGAAGTAGGGTTTTACCTCCATCGAGAGGGCTCGAACCTGGGTAAACATTGTGTCCCTTGCTTCCTGTTACCATCAGCCTAAGACGCACAGATCGGGGCCCCCTACCCGAGATCCGCCGGTTTTGACACCGACAACCATCCTCCACCATGTCAGACCACCTACCAAGACCGCGTCATCCACTGCTAGAGATGGACGTCTCTCATCCATGGTGACAGACCAGGAGCCTTGCATCGTGTCCTCTCGCTTCATCATCGTCGTCGTCCTCTTTGCCGGGGCTGCTCACACGACCTTCTCGTCCACCGCAACGGGACTTATCCCTCGATGCACCCGTCTACCGTCGTAGATCTGCTTCAAAGCCACCGACAGCCATCGCACCCCCGATGCCTACACGACACCGCAAGAGGGGTGGTACTTCATATCTGCTCAATTTTTTATCTCAGCTAGAAAATAGATCATAACTTGGTTATTGTACTTTCTTTTCAACTCTTAGAATTTAGTTCTTAGTTTGAAGCAAACAATGGATGGTAAATAGCATTTCTTCGGTTTGCAGCTTTAAATTTGCCATGGCACAGTCATAATAGGGTTTAATTGATCATGTTGGTTCCGTGGTGCTTTCTTTAATAGAAATCGGAGGGGAAACCCTCTTTTGCTCAAAAAAATGCTTAGTGTTTTCCCCTTTTATGATCACTATACGATCAGAATACGTGCTTCGTGTCATAATAGCACTCTCCACCCATCAAGCTAAACAAGCTTAGTTGTTCAAATATGAATATGATATTATTAAAACAGAGTCGTTTAATTGGTCAGCTAAATGTTCCTAATTTAGTTTTCAAAATGCATGTACGCTGCTTGGGTGTGCATCTACAGGATGCCCATGGTGGGCCACGGCCCACCCTGGGATTTTGGGTCGGCCCAGGCCCCGATTCCCCTTTGTTTTGCTGCACTTCTGATCTCTACTCGCCCCCAGCCGCCTGCCTCACCGGCAACTTGCCATCCCCGGACGGCATGACTCTAGGAGGAGATGCCGGACTAATAGGAGGTCAGGAGCCGCTCGCCCAACAGCATCACCGCTGCCCGGGCGCACCGTCGTGCCTACCTTCCCAGTCTGTTCAGGGCTCGGGCATGCAGCAACCACTAAGCCAACCCGATTTATACTGAGATACATCCTCAACACTCAGCAGCCACTCCTCATCACCCATTTTCTAATTGATTCATTACTCATTAGGCAGGACTGTCATTAGGGTTTGTTGTGTACTGTGTGCTACCTACACTTAATGGTTCAGATGTATTTCAGTAATCTTTAGTACCTGCAAAGTTCAAAGGGTTTCAAATTTCCGGCCCTAGGAACAGACACTAGTCATTTTGGATTGTTGGTCATAGTGACATTTACCCAGATTACTACTGCAGGCCAGGTTTATTGACAATTTTACTTGTCTTTCTTACTCATTCGATATGATATCCAATTATTTACGTCGATTAGTTGCAAACAATAAGTGCTAGACCAACTTCTTGATTCATATTTTGGACGGTCTCTTACTGCAGTTAGAATTCTGCATACTTGTCCTAGTAAGCTCACAAGTAATGATTGATTCACTACATCTATGTTTTCCTTGCCATATTTGTTGTCAATATTCTTTTAGGGTGGACCACCCTGTTTCAAAATACTGGAACCGCAGACATGAGTGAATAGTATTTCTCTATGTGATCTCTTCCATCATGTGTGGGCAACAAACATTGTATAGAAAGAAAGTGTCATTTCTACCTTTTACATAGACTACGATCTTTTACATGGAATACAATCTGCCTGCTTGCTTTGTGTCACACTACTAGCACTCCACCCTTGAAGCTGAACATTATGCCAGTCATATTTCCTCAGTTTATTTGTTCAAATACGAATTTGATATGATTTTAATGTTCCTACTTCAGTTTTGAAATGTGTGTCTGCCTGTTATAGAGACATAAGAGGTTTGTATTTTTGTGTGTGGTCTGGTCAGCACGGTTGGGGGTGAACTTTGCATATGCAGGGGTTTATAGGCGACACTCCTTGAGTTGAATCCGCAATGCATTCCATAGATAATCTAACTACTTCTTATGTTTTCATGAATCTCAGATACTGAACAACATCATAATGATTATGGGCTTGCGCGCATGAAAAGAATAAAGCAGAACAATGCCATGGCTGTCAAACTTGGCATTAAGGGACTGAATCAAGTCTGGATGCAATGCAATGCAAATGCTCTCCACCTACAAATTCATGCTCAGAATATGATCCTAACAGTGATTCTGGGCTAGAGGGAGACCTAAGTCATTGTAGCTCCCTAGTGGAGGAGTCAGAGGCAGATGCCCTATCTTATTCGCCCATCAAGATGCTTGCTCTAACTTTCCAAGGTTATATTGGTCGCACATATATTGCAACTGATGCTTTGCATTGCTTATACTTTGTTGCACTGCCATTAGCTTAGTTTACACATTGTGTATGTGAATACACCCTACCTGCCCATTTTCAATACATATTCCATCTATCATCATACCATATTTATCCATCCAAATGTTGTTCTTGTGTATCAGACGTTCAAAAGGAAGAGGGCGATTGCTGATCGTAGAGGAGCACAAACAAAGTATTTGGAAAAGGTAGTGACACCTGACAAACCAAATAGCCCATTAGGTGTAGTTGCAATATCACCACACCAAGAAAACACGACCACAACCCTAGCAAACTCTAGCCCTACTACACTGGCCATCTCTGATACCCCAACTCAGCAGACCCCAACTGCCGCAAACAGTATGATGATGCTAGTTGACATAGCATCACCTCTACGACGCAAAACTACCATTCCAGAAAAGAGTACACCAAATCCAGTTGCCAAATCCCTTTTCAAACGAGAGAGAGCCCCAATTACAGCAAATAGGACTCTTGTTCCACTTCTTCCCAGTTTACAAGACGAAGCTTATATTGTTGTCTGGAACTTTGTGCACATCTTTCCTTCATGGAAAGATTATACCGCAGACAAAGAACAATTTCCGATCTTCCTCTACAACTTACGCGTAAGTAATGTACTAATGTTGTTCATGGTAATTACTACATATGTTTCTGCTGACAAAGGACACAAGATTTCATTCTTTTCAATAGGCGAGGACCAAACTGGATTGTCAAGACGAGCAAGGGTTGGTTGTGCTTTTCAAGCACTTGTTGATGAAGTAGCGTTCCTACCTGAGGCAAGCGCACTTCGATGGCAAGCCTCTATACGAAATTTCTGTAAAGTCTCCGGTGCTACATTTATCAGACAGTGACTGGAATAATCTTGTTACAAATTGGTCTCGTCTGCAGCGTAAGGTACTGTCTATGATATCACATCACAATTTGAACTACATTTCTGCATGTGCCTTAACGTCGCACTTGTACGAAAATTGTTTGCAGAAGAACATTCATTCTCAAGGGACCATAGAATCTCGCAACTATACTGCACACTGCATTGCCCTTGTGAGTACCTCTTCCCTTGTATGACCATACTTACTTTCATAGCTGGTTGATTATATAGCATCACTACATATGTTAGCCTCGTTATCGTCCATTTGGTGGACATTATAAGATCCGTATGGACTCTTACATAAATTTAGAATCAACCCAATGCTTTTGAAGAGGTTTAGCTCTGCAGTCCTCTTGTAAGGACTGAACGTCGTCTACCACTGTACTTACATTAACAGCTACTCCCTCCGTCCCATAATATAAGACCGTTTGGTATAGTACACCGATGTTCAAAAAACTTATATTATGGGAAGAGGGATTGGTTCATTGTGTAGCATTCTGCATCTTATCACCGTCGACCACCATTTACTAAAAAAATATCAGATCTATATTTAATCTTACCAAAAAGTTGAATGCATAAACAATGCCGGTGCAGAAGTGTAGCCCATTGCTCTTGTCAGTACATTTTGTCCTGTAACGCTTGTACTTCCAGGGATTGGTAGTTGATTATGTAGCATCAATCTGCATCTTATCTTCATTATCCTCTATCCCTTCCAGTATTATCATATCAATAATTACTCTGTAGAGTACAGGCAATGCTTATGAAGAAGATTATGTGCTAAAATTCTTGAGTTATCCTTCCCTTGACATGGAGAAGGGCATTATAAAGCAGATGTTAACTGTTAATGTAAGTCAGTTCTTCTAAAGCCTTTATCCTCAACTGCTGTTTAATTTGCGCATACTCCCTATCGTTAACTACTGTTTAGTTTGTTGTTTCTATCAAATGCATGTTCACCAACAACTGTAAGTTCCAAGTTTTACTTGTAAAACCAAATTCCTTATTCATACCATGCACGTTACTCAATACTCCCTATATGTATGCTTGTTTTTGTGGATCTATAATCCAGTGTGTGGTGAAGCAGCCCACGTTTGCACCTTGTCATCTGATACGTCTCCAATGTATCTATAATTTTTGATTGTTCCATGCTATTGTATTATCTGTTTTGGATGTTTAACGGGCTTTAATATGCTCTTTTATATTATTTTTGGGACTAACCTATTAACCGGAGGCCCAGTGCCAGTTTCTGTTTTTTTGCCTATTTTAGAGTTTTGCAGAAAAGGAATTCCAAATGGAGTCCAAACGGAATGAAACCTTCATGATGATCTTTCGTGGACCGAAAGCAAACCAAAAGACTTGGAGTTGAAGTCAGAGACGCCACGAGGAGTCCACGAGGCAGGACGACGCGCCCAGGGGGGTAGGCGCGTCCCCCACCCTCGTGGCCCCCTCGTAGCTCCACCGATGTACTTCTTTCGCCTATATATACTCTTATACCCTAGAAACATTAGGGGGGCACGAAACCACTTTTCCACGGCCGCAACCTTCTGTACCCGTGAGATCCCATCTTGGGGCCTTTTCCGGCGTTCTGCCGGAGGGGGAATAGATCACGGAGGGCTTCTACATCAACACCATTGCCTCTCCGATGAAGTGTGAGTAGTTTTCCATAGACCTTCGGGTCCATAGTTATTAGCTAGATGGCTTCTTCTCTCTCTTTGACTCTCAATACAAAGTTCTCCTCGATGTTCTTGGAGATCTATTTGATGTAATACTCTTTTGCGGTGTGTTTCTCGAGATCCGATAAATTTTGGATTTATGAACAAGATTATCTATGAATATTATTTGGTTCTTCTCTGAATTCTTATATGCATGATTTAATATCTTTGCAAGTCTCTTCGAATTATCGGTGTAGTTTGGCCTACTAGATTGATCTTTCTTGCCATGGCAGAAGTGCTTAGCTTTGGGTTCAATCTTGCGGTGTCCTTTCCCAGTGACAGTAGGGGAAGCAAGGCACGTATTGTATTGTTGCCATCGAGGATAAAAAGATGGGGTTTATATCATATTTCTTGAGTTTATCCCTCTACATCATGTCATCTTGCTTAATGCGTTACTCCGTTCTTATGAACTTAATACTCTAGATGCATGCTGGATAGCGGTCGATGTGTGGAGTAATAGTACTAGATGCAGAATCGTTTCAGTCTACTTGACACGGACGTGATGCCTATGTTCATGATCATTACCTTAGATGTCATCATAATTATGCACTTTTCTATCAATTGCTCGACGGTAATTTGTTCACCCACCGTAATACATGCTATCTCGAGAGAAGCCACTAGTGAAACCTATGGCCTCCGAGTCTCTTTTCCATTATATTGCATCTTTTTTTTCATATTGTTGAATCTCGTTTAATATACTTCAATCTTTACTTTCCAATCTATACAAGAAAAATACCAAAAAAAATTAGTTTACTATCTCTATTAGATCTCACTTTTGCGAGTGACCGTGAAGGGATTAACAACCCCTTTATCGCATTGGTTGCAAGGTTCTTGATTATTTGTGCAGGTATTCTGTGACTTGTGCGTCGCCTCCTACTGGATTGATACCTTGGTTCTCAAAACTGAGGGAAATAGTTATGCTACTTTGCTGCATCACTCTTTCCTCTTCAAGGGAAGCCAACGCAAGCTCAAGAGGTAGCATCATCTCTTGTTTTATCTTACTGATGTGGCTGATGATATGAACAACATGCCATGCACATTAACCAAAATAGATACAATGATTGTCTTTACCCTTCACCTATGCTTGTTATGTTGACATGGTAATCCAGTAGTGTGGTGAAGCTCCCCGCATTATGAACAATGCCAAATTATGCTATTGATATTTTGAACTTACTCTTTATTTTCTAATTTGAAATTGGATGGAATTAACAGCACAGTTATCATCTTTGTTTATACACGTGCAAAACATGTCATGCGCAAGTCTGCTGAAGGTTGTGAGAAGATAGCAAGACAAAGAAGGCAAAACATCTTGAAGATAGCGAGACAACCCCAAAGTCTTGTCTTGATGCAGTGTTCAAGGTACTTGAGACTAGCAGTCAGACAAGCTCACAAAATTCGTTGTCTGAATCAGTTCAACTTCTTCAGTCCCAATTTCTAGCAGAAAGGCATTCTGCAACTCAACTCCGACTTGAAGTCCTATCTCTAAGAAAGATTGGGAGAACACCAATGAGAACCTCATTGCTAAACAGCGACACCTGGAAGCTATAACCGACATGCTAGGCTGGTCTCACAGCCTTGCTCAGTAGCTTGCGCAGCAGTTCCCGCGCTAGGCTAGACTTTCTTGAATTGTCTTGGAAGTGGTCTTGGTTCAGTATTATTTTTTTACGCTGCAATGGCGCACAGTTTTTGTAATCTGCTTCTTTGTTGCGTGCTACGTCTCGAGCTTGCGTTGGTTTTCCCCGAAGAGGAGAGGATGATGCAGCACAGTAGCGTAAGTATTTCCCTCAGTTTTTAAGAACCAAGGTATCAATCCAGTAGGAGGTCACGCGCAAGTCCCTTGTACCTGCACAACACGATAGCAACTCGCAACCAACGCTTAGGGGTTGTTAATCCCTTCACGGTCACTTACGAGAGTGAGATCTGATAGAGATAATATTTTTGGTATTTTTGATAGATAGATGCAAAGTAAAAAGTAAAGGCAAAGTAAAAACAAAGCAAGTAAATAAAGTGATGGAGATTGATATGATGAGAATAGACCCGGGAGCCATAGGTTTCACTAGTGGCTTATCTCAAGAGCATAAGTATTCTACGGTGGGTGAACAAATTACTGTTGAGCAATTGATAGAATCGAGCATAGTTATGAGGTTATCTAGGTATGATCATGTATATAGGCATCACGTCCGTGACAAGTAGACCGAAACGATTCTGCATCTACTAC
This sequence comes from Triticum dicoccoides, assembly GCF_002162155.2. NCBI lineage: Eukaryota > Viridiplantae > Streptophyta > Magnoliopsida > Poales > Poaceae > Triticum > Triticum dicoccoides. The sequence continues at coordinate 279,601,422 of NC_041383.1, forward strand.
TATTACTCCACTCATCGACCGCTATCCAGCATGCATCTAGAGTATTAAGTTAAAAACAGAGTAACGCCTTAAGCAAGATGACATGATGTAGAGGAATAAATTCATGCAATATGATAAATACCCCATCTTGTTATCCTCGATGGCAACAATACAATACGTGCCTTGCAACTCTTTCTGTCACGGAGTAAGGACACCGCAAGATTGAACCCAAAGCCATGCACTTCTCCCATTGCAAGAACTACCAATCTAGTTGGCCAAACCAAACGGATAATTCGAAGAGACTTGCAAAGATAACTCAATCATACATAAAAGAGTTCAGAGAAGAATCAAATATTTTCCATAGATAAGTTGGATCATAAACCCACAATTCATCGATCTCAACAAACACACCGCAAAAAGAAGATTACATCGAATAGATCTCCACGAGAGAGGGGGAGAACATTGTATTGAGATCCAAAAAGAGAGAAAAATCCATCTAGCTACTAGCTATGGACCCGAAGGTCTGAAGTAAACTACTCACACTTCATCGGAGGGGCTATGGTGTTGATGTAGAAGCCCTCCGTGGTGGATGCCCCCTCCGGTGGAGCTCCGGAACAGGCCCCAAGATGGGATCTCGTGGATACAGAAGGTTGCGGTGGTGGAATTAGGTTTTTGGCTTCTGTTCTGATCATACGGGGATACGTAGGTATATATAGGAGGAAGGAGTACGTCGGTGGAGCTCCGAGGGGCCCACGAGGTAGGGGGCGCGCCCAGGGGGGGCGCGCCCTCCACCCTCGTGACCTCCTCGGAAGCTTCTTGGAGTAGGGTCCAAGTCTCCTGGATCACGTTCGGTGAGAAAATCACGTTCCAGAAGGTTTCATTCCGTTTGGACTCCGTTTGATATTCAGTTTCTTCGAAACACCGAAATAGGCAAAAAACAGCAATTCTGGGCTGGGCCTCCGGTTAATAGGTTAGTCCCAAAAAAATATAGAAGTGGAAAATAAAGCCCAATATAGTCCAAAACAGTAGATAAAGTAGCATGGAGCAATCAAAAATTATAGATACGTTGGAGACGTATCAAGCATCCCCAAGCTTAATTCCTGCTCGTCCTCGAGTACGTAAATGATAAAAAAGAATTTTTGATGCGAAGTGATACTTTGGCATAATTTCAATGTAAATCTTCTTAATCATGGCATGAATATTTAGATCTGAAAGATTCAAGATAAAAGTTCATATTGACATAAAAATAATAATACTTCAAGCATACTAATCAAACAATTATGTCATCTCAAAATAACATAGCCAAAGAAAGTTCATCCCTACAAAATCATATAGTTAGGCTATGCTTCATTTTCATCACACAAAGATGTTCCCAACTTCTATACCCCCGATGACAAGCCAAGCAATTGTTTCATACTCAAATAATCTCAAACTCTTTCAACCTTCACGCAATATATGAGCACGAGCCATGGATATAGCACTATGGGTGGAATAGAATGTGAGGATGGGATTGTGTGGAGAAGACAAAAAAAGGAGAGAGTCTCACATTGACGAGGCTAATCAACGGGCTATGGAGATGCCCATCAATTGATGTCAACATGAGGAGTAGGGATTGCCATGCAACAGATGCACTAGAGCTATAAATGCTCAACAAAAGAAAACTAGTGGGTGTGCATCCAACTTGCTTCCTCACGAAGACCTAGGGCATTTTGAGGAAGCCCATCATTAGAATATACAAGCCAAGTTCTATAATGAAAAATTCCCACTAGTATAAACAAGACAATTTATGAGACTCACTATATGTAAAATGTGGTGCTACTTTGAAGCACAAATATATGAGACTCACTACATGAAGAACAAGGTGCTATTTTGAAGCACAAGTGTGGTAAAAGGATAGTAACATTGCCCCTTCTCTCTTTTTCTCTCTCTTTTTTTTCATTGTTGGCCTTCCTTCTTTTTTTATTGGCCTTTCTTCTCTCTATTTTTTTTCTTCCGGAGTCTCATCCCGACTTGTGGGGGAATCATAGTCTCCATCATCCTTTTCCTCACTAGGGCAATGTTCTAATAATGATGATCATCACACTTCTATTACAACAACTTGATATTACAACTCGAAACTAGAACAAGATATGATTCTATATGAATGCCTCCGGCGGTGTACCGGGATGGTGCAATGAATCAAGAGTGACATGTATGGAAAATAATGCATGGTGGCTTTGCCACAAATACGATGTCAACTACAAGATCATGCAATGGCAATATGACAAAAGTAATGCATGTCACGATGATGATGGTGGATGTTGCATGCCAATATATCTCGGAATGGCTATGGGAATGCCATGATAGGTAGGTATGGTGGCTGTTTTGAGGAAGATAAAAGGAGGTTTATGTGTGATAGAGCGTATCGTATCACGGGGTTTGGATGCACCGGCGAAGTTTGCACCAACTCTCAAGGTGAGAAAGGGCAATGCACGGTACCGAAGAGGCTAGCAAAGGCGGAAAGGTGAGAGTGCGTATAATCCATGGACTCAACATTAGTCAAAAGAACTCATATACTTATTGCAAAAATTTAGAAGTCATCAAAAATTCAAATACTACACGCATGCTCCTAGGGGGATAGATTGGTAGGAAAAGACCATCGCTCGTCCCCGACCGCCACTCATAAGGATGCACAAGCTAGGTACACTTCATGTTTCAAATTTGTTACACAACTTTAACCGTACATGCATGCTACGGGATTTGCTAACTTCAACAGAAGTATTTCTCAAATTCACAACTATTCAAATAGCACGACTTTGATATTATCACCTCCATATCTCAAAACAATTATCAAGCATCAAACTTAATTTAATTCACTCAAAAAAAGAGAAAGTTTCACAAATCTTGAACACCAAGTATATTAACATTAAGAAAATTACCATGCTATTAATGACTCTCAAAATAATCTAAGTGAAGCATGAGAGATCAAGTTTCTTTAAAACAAATCCACCACCGTGCTCTAAAAGATCTAAGTGAAGCACCAGAGCAAAAATTATCATGCTCTAAAGATATAAGTGAAGCACATAGAGCAAAGCTATCAAGCTCAAAAGGTATAAGTGAAGCACATAGAGTATTCTAACAAATTCCAAATCATGTATGGCTCTCTCAAAAGGTGTGTACAGCAAGGATGATTGTGGCAAACTAACAAGCAAAGACACAAATAATACAAGACGCTCCAAGCAAAACACATATCATGTTGGTGAATAAAAATATAGCTCCAAGTAAATTACCGATGGAAGTGGACGAAAGAGGGGATGCCTTTCGGGGCATCCCCAAGCTTTGACTTTTTGGTGTCGTTGGATTATCTTGGGGGTGCCATGGGCATCCCCAAGCTTAGGCTCTTGCCACTCCTTGTTCCATAATCCATCAAAAGAATTCACCCAAAACTTGAAAACTTCACAACACAAAACTCAACAGAAATCTCCTGAGCTCCGTTAGAGAAAGAAAACAAAAGACTACTTCAAGGTACTGTAATGAACTCATTATTTATTTATATTGGTGTTAAACATACTGTATTCCACTTCTCTATGGTTTATAAACTAATTTACTAGCCATAGATTCATCAAAATAAGCAAACAACACACGAAAAACAGAATCTGTCAAAAACAGAACAGTCTGTAGTAATCTGTAACTAATGCAAACTTCTGGAACTCTAAAAATTCTACCAAAATAGGAAATCCTGGACAATTTGTTTGTTGATCAGCAGAAAAATAATCAATGCAAAAAGCACGTTCCTGTGATTGATCATAACTAAATTCGTGCGCGCAAAGTTTCTGTTTTTCAGCAGAATCAAATCAACTATCATCGTAGGTTATCCTATAGGTATTACTTGGCACAAACACTAATTAAAACATAAAACCACATCCAAACAGAAGGTAGATGGATTATTTATTCCTAAACAGAACCAAAAACAAAAAACACAAAATAAAATTGGGTTGCCTCCCAACAAGCGCTATCGTTTAACGCCCCTAGCTAGGCATAAAAGCAAGGATAGATCTAGGTATTGCCATCTTTGGTAGGCAATCCATAAGTGGCTCTCATGATAGATTCATATGGTAATTTTATTTTCTTTCTAGGAAAGTGTTCCATGCCCTTCTTTAAGGGAAATTGGAATCTAATATTCCCTTCCTTCATATCAATAATTGCACCAATCGTTCTAAGGAAAGGTCTACCAAGAATAATAGGACATGAAGGATTGCAATCTATATCAAGAACGATAAAATCTACGGGCACATAATTCCTATTTGCAACAATAAGAACATCATTAACTATTCCCATAGGCTTTTTAATAGTGGAATCCGCAAGATGCAAGTTTAGAGAGCAATCATCAAAATCATGAAAATCTAGTAAATCACATAGAGTTTTGGGGATAGTAGAGACACTAGCACCCAAATCACACAAAGCATGAAACTCAAAATTTTTAATTTTAATTGTAATGGTAGGTTCCCACTCATCATGGAATTTTATAGGGATGGAAACTTTCAACTCAAGCTTTTCTTCATAGGATTGCATCAAGGCATCAACAATGTGTTCGGTAAAAGCCTTATTTTGACTATAAGCATGAGGAGAATTTAACACGGATTGCAACAAGGAAATACAATCAATCAAAGAGCAATTTTCATAATTAAATTCCTTGAGATCCAAAATATTAGGTTTAGCAACATCACGGTTTCTATTTATTTCAATCCTACTTTCATCAATTTCATCATCAAGATCTAGAAACTCGGAATTCTTAGAACGCCTTCTAGGTAAGGGAATATCATATTCAGATTCATCAAGATTCATATTGAAAAACAAAGATTTGATAGGTGACACATCAATAACTTTTAGATCTTCATCTTGATTTTCATAGGAATTGGAAGAACACGCTTTAATAAAGGCATCTTTGGAAGCACGCATCCTAGCGGTTCTTTCCTTGCACTCATCAATGGAAATTCTCATGGCTTTGAGAGACTCATTGATATCATGCTTAGGAGGAATAGATCTAAGCTTTAAAGAATCAATTTCAAGAGAAATATTGTCAATGTTCCTAGCCAAATCATCAACTTTAAGCAATTTCTCTTCACGCAAAGCATTAAAATTCTTTTGTGAATTCATAAACTCTTTAATACTACTCTCAAATTCAGAGGTCATCTTATTAAAATTTCCATATGAGTTGTTGTAGTAATTTCCATAATTATTAGAAGGATTGCTAGGAAAAGGCCTAGGATTAAAATTCCCTCTATAAGCGTTGTTACCAAAACTATTCCTACCAACAAAATTCACATCCATAGATTCATTATTATTCTCAAGCAAAGTAGATAAAGGCATATCATTAGGATCAGGAGGAGTATTTTTAGGAGCAAACATCTTCATAAGTTTATCCATCTTTTCACTCCAAACATTGATTTCTTCTATAGCATGTACCTTTTTACTAGAAGATCTTTCGGTATGCCATTGAGAATAATTAGCCATAATATTATCAAGCAATTTTGTAGCATCTCCTAACGTAATTTCCATAAACGTGCCTCCCGCGGCCAAATCTAAAAGATTTCTAGAAGCAAAATTCAATCCGGCATAAAAATTTTCTATGATCATCCATAAATTCAAACCATGAGTAGGGCAATTGCGAAGCATTAATTTGATTCTTTCCCAAGATTGGGCAACATGCTCATGATCAAGTTGTTTAAAATTCATGATATCGTTCCTAAGAGTGATAATCTTAGCGGGAGGAAAATACTTAGAGATAAAAGCATCTTTGCACTTGTTCCAAGAATCAATACTATTTTTAGGCAAAGACGAAAACCAAACTTTAGCACGATCTCTAAGTGAAAAAGGAAATAACTTCAATTTGACAATATTGTTATCCGTATCTTTTTTCTTTTGCATATCACACAAATCAACAAAATTGTTTAGATGAGTAGCGGCATCTTCACTAGGAAGGCCGGCGAATTGATCTTTCATAACAAGATTCAGCAAAGCGGTATTGATTTCACAAGACTCATCATTATTAAGAGGACAATCGGAGTACTAAGGAAATCATTATTATTGGTATTCGAGAAATGACACAATTTGGTATTATCTTGCGCCATGGCAACAAGTAATCCAACACACAAGCAAACAAAAAGGCAAAGGGAAAAGGCAAACGGGAAAGAGTGGTGGAGATTGGGAAAGAGAGGGCGAATAAAACGGCAAGGGTGAAGTGGGGGAGAGGAAAACGAGAGGCAAATGGCAAATAATGTAATGTGAGAGATAGGGATTGCGACGGGTACTTGGTATGTTGACTTTTGCGTAAGCCTCCCCGGCAATGGCGCCAGAAATCCTTCTTGCTACGTCTCGAGCTTGCGTTGGTTTTCCCCGAAGAGGAGAGGATGATGCAGCACAGTAGCGTAAGTATTTCCCTCAGTTTTTGAGAACCAAGGTATCAATCCAGTAGGAGGTCACGCGCAAGTCCCTTGTACCTGCACAACACGATAGCAACTCACAACCAATGCTTAGGGGTTGTCAATCCCTTCACGGTCACTTACGAGAGTGAGATCTGATAGAGATAATATTTTTGGTATTTTTGATAGATAGATGCAAAGTAAAAAGTAAAGGCAAAGTCAAAACAAAGCAAGTAAATAAAGTTATGGAGATTGATATGATGAGAATAGACCCGGGGGCCATAGGTTTCACTAGTGGCTCCTCTCAAGAGCATAAGTATTCTACGGTGGGTGAACAAATTACTATTGAGCAATTGATAGAATCGAGCATAGTTATGAGGTTATCGAGGTATGATCATGTATATAGGCATCACGTCCGTGACAAGTAACCGAAACGATTATGCATCTACTACTATTACTCCACTCATCGACCGCTATCCAGCATGCATCTAGAGTATTAAGTTAAAGACAGAGTAACACCTTAAGCAAGATGACATGATGTAGAGGAATAAATTCATGCAATATGATAAATACCCCATCTTGTTATCCTCGATGGCAACAATAAAATACATGCCTTGCAAGTTTTTCTGTCACTGAGTAAGGACACCGCAAGATTGAACCCAAAGCCATGCACTTCTCCCATTGCAAGAACTACCAATCTAGTTGGCCAAACCAAACGGATAATTTGAAGAGACTTGCAAAGATAACTCAATCATACATAAAAGAATTCAGAGAAGAATCAAATATTTTCCATAGATAAGTTGGATCATAAACCCACAATTCATCGGTCTCAACAAACACACCGCAAAAAGAAGATTACATTGAATAGATCTCCACGAGAGAGGGGGAGAACATTGTATTGAGATCCAAAAAGAGAGAGAAAGCCATCTAGCTACTAGCTATGGACCCGAAGGTCTGAAGTAAACTACTCACACTTCATCGGAATGGGCTATGGTGTTGATGTAGAAGCCCTCCATGGTGGATGCCCCCTCCGGCGGAGCTCCGGAACAGGCCCCAAGATGGGATCTCGTGGATACAGAAGGTTGCGGCGGTGGAATTAGGTTTTTGGCTCCTGTTCTGATCATACGGGGATACATAGGTATATATAGGAGGAAGGAGTACGTCGGTGGAGCTCCGAGGGGCCCATGAGGTAGGGGGGCGCGCCCAGGGGGGTGCGCCTTCCACCCTCGTGACCTCCTCGGAAGATTCTTGGAGTAGGGTCCAAGTCTCTTGGATCACGTTCGGAGAGAAAATCACGTTCCCGAAGGTTTCATTCCGTTTGGACTCCGTTTGATATTCCGTTTCTTCGAAACACTGAAATAGGCAAAAAACAACAATTCTGGGTTGGGCCTCTGGTTAATAGGTTAGTCCCGAAAATAATATAAAAGTGGAAAATAAAGCCCAATATAGTCCAAAACAGTAGATAAAGTAGCATGGAGCAATCAAAAATTATAGATACGTTGGAGACGTATCATTGCGCTTTATGATCACTGTGGTGAACTTCGATGCCCAGTGGATGTAATATACCATAAATCCTTTATTGCATAGTGTAGGTTTATTCTAAGTTACTATGTCGTAATTTATTTATTGTATAGAGGAGGTTTGTTCTTAATTCCTACTTCTTACTGCCATCATTCGCTATCTGAAAAAATGGAGAAAATCTGATGTAGTCGACCGGGCCGAAACATTCGCCTCTAACTGGCCTGCTTTTTAGCGGGCCACAAATGGGTTGGCCTGTAACTTTCTTGGGCCTGAAACGCTATTGGGGCCTTCACACTATGCGCCAGGCCCACAACTTACACGGGCTATATTCGGCCCAAAGTATAGTTGGGCCTTTAGTGGACCCAGCGCTTAGTAGGGCCCATGTAGCTTTGGGCCATTAACAGGCTGAATATTCTGTTGGCCTGTTACGGCCTAGAAGAAACCATGGGCCATTAGCAGGCCCAAATGCATGTTGGGCCTCAATTTTCACTAGTCATCGACGGTCCTTCAGCAGGCTGAAATGTAGACCAGGCCTTTTTTGGCCCAGTTATATGACGTGCCATTACCAGGCCGAAACATATCTCGGGCCTTAGTTGGCCCACTGATATCATGGGCCTTTAAGAGGCCGAAAGCTTAGAAGAGGCATCAACGGGCCGAATTATACAACAGGCCTTTAACAGACCCAAAGTCATGTTGGGCTGAATTGTTGCCACCTTTATCATGGGCTGTTAGAGGGCCGGATGTTGCGTCGGACCATATATGGCCCGTGGGCAGCACGGGCCATTCCCAGGCCTAAAGACACACCGGGCTGAAATGGGCCCATGTCTACATCGGGCCTTTAACAGGTCGTAATGTCCTTGGGCCATAATTAGCCCAAATATTCGGCGAACAATTAATGGTCCAGATCTGGCTTCGGGCCGTAAATGGGCCATGTTTAAATAGGCCGTTATTGAGCTAGCCCACTAGTACCTAAGTAAATATTACGGGCCCTCCAGCCAATGATGATTTTACACGTGGAAAATCCCCATTGGTCCAGGCTGTTAACGGGTTATCAGATCCAAACCGGAACCCGATAGCTTAACGGCGACCCGTTATGGTGGATGCCACGTGTCGGTTACCCTTGACGAAAGCACTTCCATAATGCGGCATTTATCGTCATGGAAGTGGAAACTTCCGTGATGATAATTTTGGTATTGTCATGGAACACTTATATGACATCACAGGTATGACTATCTTGATTCTTTCATAAAATCATCATGGATGTACATGCATGACAAAAGACGTGACCTACTGTGACAAACATGTATCATCATGGAAGTGTATTTTTTTGTAGTGTACAACCATGGCATTTGCACGCACCAAAGTAAACTATTACATGCATAATTACATAGGTGGCTACTACACACATGACATTTCCACACACCAAGTAAACTATATATTACATGCATGATTAACTAGGATAAACAATCATCTAATCATCATCTACTTCTTGTGATGCTTGCTCTGCTTGGCTTGATCCGGCCTCGTCGATTTGGGTAACAACGCACTTCCTCATGTCAATGATCTACCTGTGCATCTTGTAGCATGTGTACACGCTCTTGGCCATGAACCTGAGGTGAGGTTCATCCAGTTGCCGCATCCAGGCCCCATGCCAGGATACAGGACGTGTTCTGTTGGCATCCTGCTTCATCTTTTTGTAGTATGGGTCGATGATGGCCGAGGCGAGTTCAACCAGGGAGTCCTTCGTGATGCCCCAGACCCTGTAGTGCTCACGGATTTTGACAAGGTTCTTGCAGGCCAAGCCCGTAACCCTAAGCACTTTTACATCATCAGTGGTTTCCACCATAGCGAACTTCTAGTCGATGTTGTTGACAAACCTAGTGAAATGGTTGGAAGCCTCTGTGGCCATGCAGTAGTGGTAGATGAGGACATGATGGCGCACACACAACTGGGCAACGGCAACCTTCTGATCTATGTTGGGACGACCGACGGTGTACTAGAGGTCGATGCCGACCACCTTGTACTTGTCTCGAACAAGCAACTGCTCAACGGTGTTGATGTAGTCATCCACCATGGCCGGGTCAATGGTGTACACCACCGAGAGATCCGTCTCCCTCACGTGGGTCTCCACTTTATGCTGGCCAAACTCCATTGGAGCGCCGCTAGAGGTCCCCTCTCTATGTGTTGTCGTGGGTGTGCTTGTTGTGTTGTGGGGCACGACTGAAAGGTTGAAGAGACTAAGGTTATAATGGCCGCGGGAATTAAAGGGGAAGCCAGACGGCCTGGAATATCGGCACGCCCTGATAGAATTTCTAATTTGCAGCGCATAACTCCATCATGCCGCACATAACTGCATCGCGTGGCGATGCGCGCGGCGCAACCACATGCATATGTGGCCCCCGACATGATCGTGCACAGGCCCAACCGCTAGTAGAGCGCGCGTGAAGGGATGCGAACAGAGCGCTCTGCAGTCGCCTCAACGGCGAGCAACCATATATATGCATATAGCAGTTGAACACGCAAGGAAAAGCTATCCACAAGCCGAGCGCACCGCTGGACGCGAGCAGAGCGCGCCGTGGCACCTAACGGCGAGCATAGCACGCTGCGGGACCTAACAGTGAGCAGAGCTTGCCAAGGGACGCGAGCAGAGGCCGGCACAGTGATATGTGGCAAATAAGACAAACTGTGCGAGTGATGTCGGGGACATCAAGCACGAATCATATTAGAGTTGTGTGTGCGATACGTGGCATACAATTGATCCATTCGAGCTGTTTATGATGGAATAAGCCGTGTGTGTTGTGGGTAAACACTTGCTGGTAGATAACCTTAAATTTAACCAACAAAATGTTAATGCATGTTACAAAATTATATAACTGGAGACTATGTTCAAATATGAATCAAACGATATAATCTTTGGCGACATGCATTCGTATTTTATTAGTTAAATCCTACTTATAAACCAGGACGGGGTATAGTAGGGAATTAAATCACAAACATATTTTTATTAACCATATGTGTAGGTGTCCTTTAGTCCTCCTCTCACATGTCTTGTCACCCTGCTGCCGCAGACGACTTTGAGCGCAAGCTTGCGCAGCACGCGGGGGCCTTCTTTTGGTCTAATGGTGGTGAGCCCATTCTCGCGCAACCGCACAGGTTCTCGCGCAAGCTTCTCGCCCGACTCAGTGAAATCCCCCAAAATCCCAATGCTTGCGAGCCTACTATATAAACCCTCATGGCCGGCGAGTCCTACGTCGCATTTTCCCCTCCCTCCCTATAGCTTATCTTATCTACTTCTCTCACAATCGCCAATGGCACCTATCGGATTTAGGATCCGGCAACCTTGAGAGGTTCGAACTCTGGGGTGTGTGCGGAGATCTCAACCTGCCTAGCCTGCCTACTCGCGATCCTCCTAAGCCTAACGCGTCGAGCTCAAAGGGACACAAAGACACATAGATTTATACTAGTTCGGGCCACCGTCGTGGTGTAATACCCGAATCCAGTGTGGTGTGGTGGATTGCCTCGAAGGGCTATGGATGAACTGGTATAGTGGATGAATAAGCCTCGGGAGGTGAGGTGTTCTTGAGCTGGTGTGGTGGTTGGGTGAGAATGGATCCCCCCATTAAGGTGGTGGCTAAGCCATATATATTGTGGCCTTGGTCTTCTTCCCAAATATGAGCGGGGAGGTATCCCACAACGACCAGATTTGAAAGGGGACAAGTAGTACAGCCTGTCCTGAGAAAAGTAGTTTCCACCTGCGAAAAGCCTCTGGTCGTGATGCTGCGGTGGGCTCATCGATGACCTCCGTCCTGCCGTCCTGTTGGTCTTGGTCTCGTTGCACTGGAATGGAAACCTTTGGCTGATTCCTTGGGACTCCGCGCCTGTGGCTTGCCTCCCTTGCACCGAAGAGGAAACCTGCACTCTGTGCCTACCTGGCGCCCGTCTGGCCTTGGTCGTCATGGCTCACGTCAGCTGAGCCTCGTGAGGTAGCTTGCATAGAACTCTCCGCCCCTCAGGAGCCCTCCTGAGGAGGCCGATTCCTTTGGGGATCTTGGCGTTGCCCACCTTTCTAGGCTTGGTCCCTCGCGATGGTCTTGTGGTGTTGGTGTTGAAGCTGGGCCGTACCAGGCCGTCGATGGAGCCACGTGGCGAGCCGCAGGCAGGCAGGGCTGGATACCCCCGAATCCAGGACGCCGATCGTAGCCCCCGGGCCCAAGGCGCTCTCAGACTTGGCTTCCAGGCGAAGCCAAAGGGCAAGTGTGGAGCGCCGTGGGCCCTAACCTCCTGCGGCCTTGATGATGCATAGTGATTGATTGGACGTGGTCGAATCCGTTTCCCCATGCTGCCTCGGCAACTGTTTCCGTCTGACAAAAGGGTTGCCTCCTGTCGCCAGGCTTTCATTGCTCCCTCTTCGTCTTGCTCCAGATCCCCTTTCTCCCTGCAGCGGAAGAGCTCAACAGATCTACCGACTTCCCCCCAAATCTTCTGCTCGATGGCCGCCAAGAAGACCGTGGCTCCTGCCCCGGCTGCCGGCTCCGCCTGGTATGAGCTAGGGCTGTTGGCGCCCTGTGTGACCAGGGAGAAGCTCCAGACCATGCTCCTCCTGACGGCGAGCAATGACAATGAGTGGAAGAAGACAGCGCTCTGGGTCGCCACCGCTACGCCGGAGCCCGCGGGCAGCACCTTCTTCCCCTTCTTCATGCACAGCGTCTACTCGGGGCTGGTACCTCCATTCTCCCGCTTCTTCTTCGCCATCCTTCACCATTATGGTCTTCACGTGCTCCACATCCATGCCAACTCCATCCTCCTTCTGTCCCTTTTCGCCTTCTATTGTGAGGCGTTCGTGGGGGTGATGCCCTCCGTTGCCCTGTTCTGCCATTTCTTCTACCTTCGCAAGACAGGCGACAATCCGGTTGGGTGCATCGGCTTCGTCGCGGCGCAAGGTGGTAACGCAATCTCCCGCGCCGGGAAGAAGGTGGAGGATGTCGTGAAGAGGTGGGTTCTGATGGATGCCAAGTGCTCCCTGCGCTTGCTGAAGCTGCCGACTGCATTCCCCGTCTCCGAGAAGTGATGGTGTTCTGAGAAGATCACTGACCCTTCCCTGACGCCATGGGTGAAGAACATGGATAAGGAGTTGAAGAGCGCGAAGCTGACGGGGGCCATGCTCATCAAGGAGTTCCTGAAGCAGCGCATCCCGCCGCTTCAAGACAGCCCCCACCCCATGTGGAAGCTTGGTGGTGATGACGACAAAATCCGCCTGCACCAAGATCCCCTTCCGGAGGAGGAGCTGAGCAAGGTGTTGCTATACCTGATGGGGAAGGACCCGAGCAATCCTCCGGAAGGTTGTCTTATGATGTACTGCCATGACGACACCGAGGAGGTCGGTGCGGCCATGCCTGTCTTCGACGAGCTTGGGATCATGCGTCTGGGCCTTCTCCACCCCCTACTACTCCGGTGCACCTGTCCTCCGATGATCATTCCTTCGAGGCCACCGAGGATGAGGTTGTGGAAGAATCCTCTGCCCTGCAGCAAAGGGATCTCCTACGCGACCTTCCTGACGATGATGATGATGACGAACCCTTGGTGGTGGAGGTGTCGCGCCCTTCTGGAGTCACCACGAGGTCTGGGGTGGCCTCCTCGAAGCAGCCCAAGCGAGTGGTCACGAAGAAGAGCAGGACCGTGCTGATACCTACGGGGAACAACCCGCCTTCGCTGACGTCGTCCCGGTCGGCTCCAACCGCAAGCTCTCCTGCTCCCAAGAGTTCGGCTCCAGGCGCTCCACCTCTACGCCCGCTGCTGAGCATGAAGAGGAGTTATGCCTTTGTCGACCAGTAAGTCTCTCCCTTAACCTTGTTTGTTGGTTCTTGAAGTGATACTTAGCGTCTTTGCCTATCATTAGGCAGCAGCCATCGAAGAAGCAGAAGGAGGGCATGGAGGTTGCCGCGGCCACAGGTGCTGAAGTGGTCGCCACGACCTCGGTGAAGGGGAGTGCCACTGCCCCCGTAGCCCCAGAGGTGACGCCATCTCGGGAGGACATGGATGCCCGTCTTCAGGAGGTGTCGGTGCCCTCGGCAGGCCTGACCCTTCCGGCGCCCAGCCTTGCCGTGGCTATTGAGGACAACCAGCCCCCGGTCCTTCCTGAGGCTGAGGTTTCTTATGCCTTGGCGCCAAGGGCGTCTCCTCCCTTGCCCCGCGCGTGGCCGAGTCAAGGCGCTCCTGCTCCCTCCGCGACCCTGGAAGAGGCAAGGGCGGTGCTGGACCTCCTCCAGGGTGAGCTTCAGGTCTCGGATCGTCGTTCGGCATAGGGACGCCTAGGGCTGATCTCTGGTTGGCTCAAGGCCGATGCGTTTGTTCGCGCGGCCTGGGGTTCTGCCGAGGAAGCCCAAAAGGCGCTCGGGATGGCCGCCATGGCATGCGATCTGGCGCGGAGGGAGGCCAGAGAAGCTGAGGGCCGGTGCCATGTGGCGAAGGCTGATCTCAAGGCTCTTCAGGACCGGCAGGCCAGCCAGCTCTATGTAACGCCTCGGATCCGATGCGCCAGGTGTCTGCCAGTTATTCGCTGCCGTTGCCATGTCATTTGCTTGCGTGTTGCATTTTATCATGTCATCATGTGCATTTCATTTTGCATACGTGTTCGTCTCATGCATCCGAGCCTTTTCCCCGTTGTCCGTTTCGCAATCCGGCGCTTCTATGTCATCCGGCGTCCCCCTCTTCTCTCTTTTTGTGAGTGGGTGTTAAACTTTCTTGGAATGGCCCGAGGCTTTCCAAGCGGCCCTGGTATAGCACCGGTAGACCGCCTGTCAAGTTTCGTGCCATTTGGAGGTCGTTTGATACTCCAACGGTTAGCCGGGTAACCGTAAAAGCCTCCTTCTCTTTGCAGCCCAACACCCTTCCAAACTGGCCCAAAACCCATCTAACTCCCCTCCATGCTCTCGGTCGTTCGATCACGATCGTGTGGGCGAAAACCACTCCTCATTTGGACTCTCCGAGCTCCCTATGCCTATAAAAACGTCCTCCCCGTCCTTCCCCC
>NC_041383.1:279617147-279621866 GCF_002162155.2 Triticum dicoccoides
GCCTTGCGCCGCCGCGGCCATCTCCGCCTCCGGCCGGGCGCCGCCCCGCACCGCGGTAGCCGCGCCTCACCGCGCCCTGCCTCCGGCCTCCCCCGTCGTCCGCGAGCCCGCGCCCTCCGGCCCTCGTCGCCCCGGCCATCCCCGGCCTCCTCCCCAAGCTCTCCGGTGATCTCCCCGACGAACCTCGGGTTCCGTGCCCGATCTGATCCACCGAGGTTGACTTTCCCCCACCAAAATTCGTCTAAGTCCCCGAAGTTTTGTAATTATCATGCCATGTTTGACGTGCTATATCTTTGCATCCTATGAGGTCTGACCAATGCTATCACCGTGTTCACTTAACTATGGAATTCCTTTTAAAAGGGAACCTGGATGAATTGTTGTTGAGCCCATCGACAACATCCTTATCTTCTCCATGATTCTGTTGGACATTAAGCTAGTGTTGGAAACTTTGTAAACAATGCCTTCGAGTTCCGTCTCTGAGGTATATGTTTGGATGAAAGAAGTGACTTCCTTTGATTCACGTGCATTTGATGTAAGTTGCCGTCGTGAATTCGAGAAAGATTGTTTTGTTTCTTTTGGAATCATCCCAAGTCAGTCATGCACGTGCGAAGAATTCTGTGGTCTGTTAGACTGATCATCTTCATTCCATATGTATATCCTAGCACACCAAGCCACTGATTGACTTGTTCAAGGAAAAGAAGTCTATGCTTGGGATCTAATCCATGGACTTGCGTAAAGACTTCGATATCCTCGATGATGGCTCCCAACCAGAACTAGGTAGTGTTTTATTGTAAGACTACCATGTGGGCATGCTTGTCTGGGACAACGTGTTCACATGTTTGTAGCAGAACCAGCTCATGTTTTGGAGCTTGCTATCGTAGTTCATTTCCTGCGAATCTCGCAACGTCATCTCGTCGATTTGTGTTGCAAACTTTCATTTTTCTTCCTGGACTCGATGAGTCTGGAATAACCTGACACCAACCAGATCTGAAACTCAGGCAGATATGATGGTTGGAACATTTCCCAAGAACTATAATATTGGTCCCTCGATAACCGGTAAAGTGGATGTCGTGGCCAACACACCCAGCCGGAAGACCTATTATTGTAGTATCTTGTTTGAGGAAGTTGGCCACCTCCCCATAGGGATTTCGTAGGATTTACTCCCTAGTTGCCCCTATGGATTTTTGTGTTCCCGAAGTCCGACTTTTACTTGATGTTCTAGATACCAAACCATTTCAATGAATGGGATACGCTAGCACATCAAGGAGAACATTAGAAGCGGAGTACTAAATGTCTCTCGGTCGATCATCCAGATTTTGTTCCTTGGCCCCGCCAAGGGTGAAATCTGAGAAGGTGTTATCTTCCTTTGCATCTGCATCCTCCATCACCATTCATCATGGTAGCAAGTTGTGTTGCCAAAATCCTTGACACGGATATTGGTGGAATCTTGATGATTGTGGAAATGCTCAAGTTCTTGAGAGCACGCACAAGCGCTACGTGTTATCATCGGCACTAGCTGGGTTTGCTCTCAGTCCCCTCGACATGCTATGACCTTCTCAAACAGTGAATTCACTCTCTGTTGTTGGGTTCTTCCCCAGTTACTAGAATCATTCCCAGCATTTGCATTTTGTTCCCAGCTTGCACCGCCAATGTTCCTTTCTACCATGGGTCTCTTCCATTTCCGGTGATAAGCAAAATCATCCATTGCGTTGTCTTCAACAAGGTAATCCACATCGTCCAAGTCCGAGTATGCCATTCTACCGACCCCCTCCAAATGATCGCTCGAGAATTGCCTTAGGCTGGTTTAAAGAGTTTCAATGATCTCTGAATCAAAAGTAATTCTTTTTGCCACTTAAGGGGATATCTCTACGAGTCACCTTCCCTAAGATGCCTCGTTGTGGTATCATGGCAATCCAACTCCTCGCTACGTTGACAATCGTTTACCACCTTCTTAGGCATGAAATTGTTGTCTACCTAGTGAACCTTCGCCATCCATTTCTTCCACCCCTATTGATGTGTATCTCGTGTCTCAACCCGAAAGATGGTTCTATGTCTCATTCCGTAAGTTAATCTTGAGTTGCTCGATCTTCGAGGAGATCGACCCTTCTAGAGTCTCCTTCTCCCCCCCCCCTGTCATGTTGACAGGATTTCTCAGAGCAAGACGACAAGACAAAGACGGTGGACGAATCAAAGTCCATTTGAAGTGCAACTGGATCGTGAAGATTATACTAGTTTGCGTTTCCCCTTCACCTTACCCTACACTTGAATCTCGAGACGAGATTCTTGTTTAGTGGGGGTGAGTTGTCACATCCCTAACTTCTGGCATTGCTCTAGGTTAGCTTCATGTGAGCATCATGTTTAAATTCAAATGAAATTGAATTGAGGAATTTTCAAAACCTCAGAAGACCTCTAAAAATAACCAACATTTAAATTTCATCAAATGAGTCCAAGAAAATGTTCCTGTTATTCCATGGAAATATTGGTGAGAGGTAAAATTTAAACCAATATTTTTGGAATCACAGAGATATTTATTTTGGCCATTTGAATTAATCCAATAACTATTTTCTTTGGATTTATATTTAATATATATTAAATATGACTCCAAATAATTCTGGAAGTTTGTGAGTGGCTTGGTATATATTTTAGTAAGCCACATAATAAACTACAGAATTTATTAAAATGGTTTAGTATTTTACTAAACTAAAACAAAACAGAACAAAATAGAAAACAATAATTAAAAACAGTATTAAAAAAAGAAAGAGAGAAAGCAGAAAGACTTACCTGGCCCAACAGGACCGGCCCAGCTAGGCCCAGCCCACCTCCTCCTCACTCCTACTGTCTTCAACCTCCTGCCAGTGGGCAGGAGGGCGTGTGCCCACGGCGCGCCAGCACGCGCACGGCCACCGACGGCCACCTCCTGCTTGCCGCTTCGCCCTGGACTCTCCTGGCATCGCCACGCACCCCCCCGGGCCCCTCTCGCTCTCCCTCGCCCTCATCCTCTCCCCTGGACCTCTCTCTCTCGCCACCGAACACGCCCATCGCCGCCGTTCGCCGTTGCCGCGACCACTGCCACCCCTCTCCTCTGCGACGCGCTCCCGAGCTCCGCCACGACGTCGTCGTCCTCTCCATCGAGTCACGCGGCGCCAGAAGCTCTGCTGCATCTCCAACGCCGCCGTTTCCGACCTCGGGTGCCGGTGATCCCCTCCGTCGATTCGCCGGACCCCGTGCCTCCCCTGCCTCGCCAGCAGCACCAGAAGAACCGCGGTGAGCCGCTGCATCGTTTCCCCCATGCCTCGTTGCCTAATTCACCCCCTAGCCGCTCCCTCCACCGGAGCCGAGGCGCTCCGCCGCACGGGCTCGTCGCCGGTGAAGCTCCGGTGACCTTTTGGTCCCACGCATGCGTCCATTGCACTGGTTGCGTCCCGTAGAGTAAAACTAGCGCGTCAACCGTCTTGTTTGCACACCGCAGCGCCGGTCCCGCGAATCCCCGAGCTCCGGCCGCCGCCAGGGTCGATGCCGCGCTCAACTCCGGCCACCCCACGCCCTCTCGTGGGTCCCCCTAGATGCGCGGGAGCACGGGCTCACTCCTGGTGCCCTCAGCGCGACCAGTCGCGGGCCGTAGCGCTGTCCCGAGCAACTCCGGCGAGGTCTCGCCGTCGCCGTGGTCGCCGGCGTCACTTGCTGACGTGGCTGGCTTAGTTAGCCACTAATCATCGCACTGTGACACTGACAGCTGGGCCCCACGCCCTTAATTAACCACGGCTTAAACTTCTGTTAGTTTAGGTTAATCATAGTGGCCCCACGCGTCAGGTTGACTTTGCTGACGTGGTCATTGGCCGGACCCACCTGTCATTGACCCTGGGCAGCACTGTGTCACTGACCAGTGGACCCCACTGGTCAGGTTTGACCTGGACGGCGCCCGTTGACCTGCTGAGGTCAGCATGAGGTCATGCTGACGCAATAATTTCTTTCTGGAATTAAAATAAATTAGGAAATGATTTATAATTCCAGAAAATTATATAAACTTCAATAAATCATAGAAATGCAACCGTAACTCCAAATTAAATAATTTATATATGAAAAATTATCAGAAAAATTCAAGGAATCCATCTGTACCATTTTCATGCATGTTAGAACAACTTATCACTACTGTTTAGGACAAATGAATTAAATGGCATTTGAATAATCACATATGGAGTTTGAATTTGAATTTTATATTCAAACCAACTTCATTTAATCTGGTTTTAGATGCATTAGCACAAACACATTCATTTTGCCATGTCATGATCATGCATCATATTGTGCATTGCATTGATTGTGTTCCTTTCTGTGTTGCCGGTATTTGTCCCCTCTCGATAGACGTGATACCGATGACGTGATCGTTGACACTGATGAAGACTCAATGTTATCTTCAGAAGTGCCAGGCAAGCAAAACCCCCTTGTTCATTCCGATAAAATCCCACTCTCTCGCTCCTGCTCTCTTTTACTGCATTAGGACAACAACGACATATTTGATACTTGCTGCGGTAGCTGAACCCTTTATCCTTTGCATGACCTGTCATTGCCACAGTAAATAGATGAAACCCACTAGCATGAGTAGGAGTTGTTTGAGCCCTGTTGTGCCTACTCATTCATGCTTGTTTGTCATGCCTGCTACTGCTTAGAGTTGAGTCAGGTCTGATTCATCGGGGATGAATCAGAGGCGTGTGAACATGTCCT
>NC_041383.1:279623526-279624003 GCF_002162155.2 Triticum dicoccoides
CCTTTCTACCATGGGTCTCTTCCATTTCCGGTGATAAGCAAAATCATCCATTGCGTTGTCTTCAACAAGGTAATCCACATCGTCCAAGTCCGAGTATGCCATTCTACCGACCCCCTCCAAATGATCGCTCGAGAATTGCCTTAGGCTGGTTTAAAGAGTTTCAATGATCTCTGAATCAAAAGTAATTCTTTTTGCCACTTAAGGGGATATCTCTACGAGTCACCTTCCCTAAGATGCCTCGTTGTGGTATCATGGCAATCCAACTCCTCGCTACGTTGACAATCGTTTACCACCTTCTTAGGCATGAAATTGTTGTCTACCTAGTGAACCTTCGCCATCCATTTCTTCCACCCCTATTGATGTGTATCTCGTGTCTCAACCCGAAAGATGGTTCTATGTCTCATTCCGTAAGTTAATCTTGAGTTGCTCGATCTTCGAGGAGATCGACCCTTCTAGAGTCTCCTTCTCCCCCCCCCC
>NC_041383.1:279625793-279650822 GCF_002162155.2 Triticum dicoccoides
GATCGATGAGTTAGGGTTATTTCAAGTCCTCGCTCATTTGATCATATCGTCTTGCCCTGAAAAGCAAGATTGTTCTCGAGCTTAGTAACATATCGGTGGTTCGTGATTTCCGAAGATCTTCTCGGAAGTATTACCAGGTTGTCACCTGACCGCTATGTTGAGCTCGTGATCAAGTTGGTTCCTTGTGAACCACCCTTTCTCCAAGAATCTGTGTTGGATATCCCGGAGCTAGTTGGTTAAGCTAGACAACAACTTGGAGAGTTGGAAGATAAAAGCTTGCCTGACTTAGTTCGTTCCAAAGGGATATTCTTGTGTAGTGTGTGTTGAAGAAAGATGATATCTTCATCGATTGGTCCCTGTGATCAGTTGCTGGGCCTATTGTCTTGTCAATCCTTTGATTTGAGTGTGGGCTATCGTCAAATCAAGTTAGAACCAACGATGTTTGTAATGTTGTCTTACTTGTGGTTGATCCCTCGAGCATACACCATTATATTCTTTGGTCTGACCAATGCTATCACCGTGTTCACTTAACTATGGAATTCCTTTTAAAAGGGAACCTGGATGAATTGTTGTTGAGCCCATCGACAACATCCTTATCTTCTCCATGATTCTGTTGGACATTAAGCTAGTGTTGGAAACTTTGTAAACAATGCCTTCGAGTTCCGTCTCTGAGGTATATGTTTGGATGAAAGAAGTGACTTCCTTTGATTCACGTGCATTTGATGTAAGTTGCCGTCGTGAATTCGAGAAAGATTGTTTTGTTTCTTTTGGAATCATCCCAAGTCAGTCATGCACGTGCGAAGAATTCTGTGGTCTGTTAGACTGATCATCTTCATTCCATATGTATATCCTAGCACACCAAGCCACTGATTGACTTGTTCAAGGAAAAGAAGTCTATGCTTGGGATCTAATCCATGGACTTGCGTAAAGACTTCGATATCCTCGATGATGGCTCCCAACCAGAACTCGGTAGTGTTTTATTGTAAGACTACCATGTGGGCATGCTTGTCTGGGACAACGTGTTCACATGTTTGTAGCAGAACCAGCTCATGTTTTGGAGCTTGCTATCGTAGTTCATTTCCTGAGAATCTCGCAACGTCATCTCGTCGATTTGTGTTGCAAACTTTCATTTTTCTTCCTGGACTCGATGAGTCTGGAATAACCTGACACCAACCAGATCTGAAACTCAGGCAGATATGATGGTTGGAACATTTCCCAAGAACTATAATATTGGTCCCTCGATAACCGGTAAAGTGGATGTCGTGGCCAACACACCCAGCCGGAAGACCTATTATTGTAGTATCTTGTTTGAGGAAGTTGGCCACCTCCCCATAGGGATTTCGTAGGATTTACTCCCTAGTTGCCCCTATGGATTTTTGTGTTCCCGAAGTCCGAATTTTACTTGATGTTCTAGATACCAAACCATTTCAATGAATGGGATACGCTAGCACATCAAGGAGAACATTAGAAGCGGAGTACTAAATGTCTCTCGGTCGATCATCCAGATTTTGTTCCTTGGCCCCGCCAAGGGTGAAATCTGAGAAGGTGTTATCTTCCTTTGCATCTGCATCCTCCATCACCATTCATCATGGTAGCAAGTTGTGTTGCCAAAATCCTTGACACGGATATTGGTGGAATCTTGATGATTGTGGAAATGCTCAAGTTCTTGAGAGCACGCACAAGCGCTACGTGTTATCATCGGCACTAGCTGGGTTTGCTCTCAGTCCCCTCGACATGCTATGACCTTCTCAAACAGTGAATTCACTCTTTGTTGTTGGGTTCTTCCCCAGTTACTAGAATCATTCCCAGCATTTGCATTTTGTTCCCAGCTTGCACCGCCAATGTGCCTTTCTACCATGGGTCTCTTCCATTTCCGGTGATAAGCAAAATCATCCATTGCGTTGTCTTCAACAAGGTAATCCACATCGTCCAAGTCCGAGTATGCCATTCTACCGACCCCCTCCAAATGATCGCTCGAGAATTGCCTTAGGCTGGTTTAAAGAGTTTCAATGATCTCTGAATCAAAAGTAATTCTTTTTGCCACTTAAGGGGATATCTCTACGAGTCACCTTCCCTAAGATGCCTCGTTGTGGTATCATGGCAATCCAACTCCTCGCTACGTTGACAATCGTTTACCACCTTCTTAGGCATGAAATTGTTGTCTACCTAGTGAACCTTCGCCATCCATTTCTTCCACCCCTATTGATGTGTATCTCGTGTCTCAACCCGAAAGATGGTTCTATGTCTCATTCCGTAAGTTAATCTTGAGTTGCTCGATCTTCGAGGAGATCGACCCTTCTAGAGTCTCCTTCTCCCCCCCCCCCTGTCATGTTGACAGGATTTCTCAGAGCAAGACGACAAGACAAAGACGGTGGACGAATCAAAGTCCATTTGAAGTGCAACTGGATCGTGAAGATTATACTAGTTTGCGTTTCCCCTTCACCTTACCCTACACTTGAATCTCGAGACGAGATTCTTGTTTAGTGGGGGTGAGTTGTCACATCCCTAACTTCTGGCATTGCTCTAGGTTAGCTTCATGTGAGCATCATGTTTAAATTCAAATGAAATTGAATTGAGGAATTTTCAAAACCTCAGAAGACCTCTAAAAATAACCAACATTTAAATTTCATCAAATGAGTCCAAGAAAATGTTCCTGTTATTCCATGGAAATATTGGTGAGAGGTAAAATTTAAACCAATATTTTTGGAATCACAGAGATATTTATTTTGGCCATTTGAATTAATCCAATAACTATTTGCTTTGGATTTATATTTAATATATATTAAATATGACTCCAAATAATTCTGGAAGTTTGTGAGTGGCTTGGTATATATTTTAGTAAGCCACATAATAAACTACAGAATTTATTAAAATGGTTTAGTATTTTACTAAACTAAAACAAAACAGAACAAAATAGAAAACAATAATTAAAAACAGTATTAAAAAAAGAAAGAGAGAAAGCAGAAGGACTTACCTGGCCCAACAGGACCGGCCCAGCTAGGCCCAGCCCACCTCCTCCTCACTCCTACTGTCTTCAACCTCCTGCCAGTGGGCAGGAGGGCGTGTGCCCACGGCGCGCCAGCACGCGCACGGCCACCGACGGCCACCTCCTGCTTGCCGCTTCGCCCTGGACTCTCCTGGCATCGCCACGCACCCCCCCCCCGGGCCCCTCTCGCTCTCCCTCGCCCTCATCCTCTCCCCTGGACCTCTCTCTCTCGCCACCGAACACGCCCATCGCCGCCGTTCGCCGTTGCCGCGACCACCGCCACCCCTCTCCTCTCCGACGCGCTCCCGAGCTCCGCCACGACGTCGTCGTCCTCTCCATCGAGTCACGCGGCGCCAGAAGCTCTGCTGCATCTCCAACGCCGCCGTTTCCGACCTCGGGTGCCGGTGATACGCTCCGTCGATTCGCCGGACCCCGTGCCTCCCCTGCCTCGCCAGCAGCACCAGAAGAACCGCGGTGAGCCGCTGCATCGTTTCCCCCATGCCTCGTTGCCTAATTCACCCCCTAGCCGCTCCCTCCACCGGAGCCGAGGCACTCCGCCGCACGGGCTCGTCGCCGGTGAAGCTCCGGTGACCTTTTGGTCCCACGCATGCGTCCGTTGCACTGGTTGCGTCCCGTAGAGTAAAACTAGCGCGTCAACCGTCTTGTTTGCACACCGCAGCGCCGGTCCCGCGAATCCCCGAGCTCCGGCCGCCGCCAGGGTCGATGCTGCGCTCAACTCCGGCCACCCCACGCCCTCTCGTGGGTCCCCCTAGATGCGCGGGAGCACGGGCTCACTCCTGGTGCCCTCAGCGCGACCAGTCGCGGGCCGTAGCGCCGTCCCGAGCAACTCCGGCGAGGTCTCGCCGTCGCCGTGGTCGCCGGCGTCACTTGCTGACGTGGCTGGCTTAGTTAGCCACTAATCATCGCACTGTGACACTGACAGCTGGGCCCCACGCCCTTAATTAACCACGGCTTAAACTTCTGTTAGTTTAGGTTAATCATAGTGGCCCCACGCGTCAGGTTGACTTTGCTGACGTGGTCATTGGCCGGACCCACCTGTCATTGACCCTGGGCAGCACTGTGTCACTGACCAGTGGACCCCACTGGTCAGGTTTGACCTGGACGGCGCCCGTTGACCTGCTGAGGTCAGCATGAGGTCATGCTGACGCAATAATTTCTTTCTGGAATTAAAATAAATTAGGAAATGATTTATAATTCCAGAAAATTATATAAACTTCAATAAATCATAGAAATTCAACCGTAACTCCAAATTAAATAATTTATATATGAAAAATTATCAGAAAAATTCAAGGAATCCATCTGTACCATTTTCATGCATGTTAGAACAACTTATCACTACTGTCTAGGACAAATGAATTAAATGGCATTTGAATAATCACATATGGAGTTTGAATTTGAATTTTATATTCAAACCAACTTCATTTAATCTGGTTTTAGATGCATTAGCCCAAACACATTCATTTTGCCATGTCATGATCATGCATCATATTGTGCATTGCATTGATTGTGTTCCTTTCTGTGTTGCCGGTATTTGTCCCCTCTCGATAGACGTGATACCGATGACGTGATCATTGACACTGATGAAGACTCAATGTTATCTTCAGAAGTGCCAGGCAAGCAAAACCCCCTTGTTCATTCCGATAAAATCCCACTCTCTCGCTCCTGCTCTCTTTTACTGCATTAGGACAACAACGACATATTTGATACTTGCTACGGTAGCTGAACCCTTTATCCTTTGCATGACCTGTCATTGCCACAGTAAATAGATGAAACCCACTAGCATGAGTAGGAGTTGTTTGAGCCCTGTTGTGCCTACTCATTCATGCTTGTTTGTCATGCCTGCTACTGCTTAGAGTTGAGTCAGGTCTGATTCATCGGGGATGAATCAGAGGCGTGTGAACATGTCCTACTGTGTGTGAGCTAAGTGTGTGAACACGATTTGGTAAAGGTAGCGGTGAGAGGCCATGTAGGAGTACATGGTGGGTTGTCTCATTGCAGCCGTCCTCAGGAACTGAGTTCTGTGTTTGTGATCCATGACCAGCTACTACCACACATTGGAATGCTTAAGTGCCCCTCTCGGCTTATTAATCAACTTGATCTCTGTCCAGGAGTTGCAACTAGTTTCTGGTGTTTGTAGGTAGTGTTAGTAGTCTACCAAGTGGCACCCGGTACAGGTGGGCTTGGGACAGACTAGGCACAGTGGCACGGTGTACCAAGTGGCACCCGGTTGGTGGGCTTGGGAACCCTGCACACATTGTTTGGGGCCGTAAGTGACACCCCGGCCGGATCTCCTTGCGGATGGAACCTGAATAGGCGATAAACCTGGACTAGAGACTTGTTCGGTTAGTCAGGTCGTGGCCGACTCCCTCGCCCGGCTTCCGCTTGAAGGTTGCCGAGGTACATGACGTGTACAGGGCGGTAAGTGGCGAGAGCGTGTGTGAAGAAGTACACCCCTGCAGGGTTAACATCATCTATTCGAATAGCCGGATTCCTCGGATATGGAAACGTGGACCCCTTGCATAGTTCATAGACAAGTGAAAGTGGATACTCTAAAATACGCAAGATAAGCGTGAGTGCTATGGATGGCGTTCTCGTAGGGAGACGGGAGCGGATCCATAGTGGTGTATTGATATGGTGAATATGTGGACTCGTGTGCGCCACCTCAAAAGAGTTACTTGCAGTCGTAGTTCAGGATAGCCACCGAGTCAAAGCTGGCTTGCTGCAGTTAAACTCCACCACCCCCTTTGTTGATAATGATGCATGCGTAGATAGATCTGATGTAAGTCTTGCTGGGTACATTTGTACTCACGTTTGCCTATTTTATGTTTTTGCAGAGAGACTTCAGTCTCACTAGTAGTTCCGCTTGGACTTCGACGTTTAGCTTGATACCTCAGCTACGATCTTGTGCCCTCGGCAGGATCTGGTAGATAGTCAGGCTTCCCAGCCTTTTTCATTTATAGATGTCTGTACTCAGACATGATAGCTTCCGCTTGTGCCTTGACTTGTATGCTCTGATTGTTGGGTCATGAGACCCATGTTTGTAATGTCTCGCTCCTCGGAGCCTATTGAATAAACTACTTGAGTCGTAGAGTCATTTTGTGATGCCATGTTGTATTGCACATATCGAGCATATTGTGTGTATGTTATTGAAATGCTTGGTATGTGTGGGATCTGACTATCTAGTTGTTTATCTTTAGTAGCCTCTGTTACCGGGAAATGTCTTCTAGTGTTACCGCTGAGCCATGGTAGCTTGCTACTGCTCTGGAACACTTAGGCTGGCCGGCATGTGTCCTTCTTCGTTCCTGTGTCTGTCCCTTCGGGGAAATGTCATGCTTTGAGTACCGGAGTCCTGTTAGCCCGCTACAGCCCGGTTTACCGGAGTCCTGCTAGCCCAGTGCTACAGCCCGGACCCACTTGCTGATGACCGACACGTTCGAAGCTGGGTCATGAATGCCTGTCCCTGTAAGTCTGTGCCACTTTGGGTTTACGACTAGTCATGTCAGCCCGGGCTCCTTATCATATGGATGCTAGCGACACTATCATATACGTGAGCCAAAAGGCGCAAACGGTCCCGGGCAAAGGTAAGGCGACACCCGTGGGGATACCGTGCGTGAGGCCGCAAAGTGATATGAGGTGTTACCGGCTAGATCGATGTGACATCGAGTCGGGGTCCTGACATTTTCGTGCTCTACTTTTGCTTCAAAATGTTTCCTGGCAGATTGTTTACGTGTTATTCAATTTGGCCAAGGTTGTTGTAGTTGATCCTTGCATGCTATGAACTTGTTCTTGACTTGGTTTGTTTCACAAACTTGTCTTCTTGATGATGTTATGCTTATCTTGTCATGCAATGACTTGTGGTGAGTGAATCGAGCTTGTTAAGTAGGGTACATGATGTTGTTGTTTTGCTAGGCTGAATCTGTTATTTCGTGATGCTATATAAACATGTTGCTACTAATCATTCTATGCATAATCTGGAGATGTTCTATAAACATGTTTTGATATACATGTCATCCTCTATCCATCCATGCCCCTGGTTGCATTTATAGCTTGCTGTAGATTGTTCATATCTTGCTCCAAAGTTGCTTCATAATGTTGCTGTCAGCCTGTTAACATTAAGTTCACTTGTTCCCATGTGTTTTGCTAGTGATCCATGCACCCTATGACCTTGATATTGCCATGCTTAGCTTCACAAATATGTCTTCTTACTGTTGGTTGCCTTTACATGCCATGTTTTGCTCTGTGGTGAGTGGTACAAGCTCATCTACATGCCTTCATAATTATGTTTCTGCCATGTTTGAATCTGTAATATAACTTGCTATGTTTACGTGGGTGCCATCATATTTTCTGATCCTTTTTGGCTTATGGTCAGTAAGGGACTTTTGATCTATGCATTTAGTAGATTCATGCCATGCCTTTGTTTGCCATGATAAGGTCCTGTAACATGTTGCTTGATAGCTCTAAACATTGCATCGTGATGTTATTTTCTGCAAAGTCTGAAATTGTTATAACTTGCAATCTTACCATGTGTGTTTGAGTATGTTCTAGTGATTTCTAGAGATAGCTCAGTGTTCATGTTTTGTTGTCTTTACCTGTACATCATGTCCATGCCTTTTGTTCTCATGTTGGGGTGCTGTAGTATATTGTTTTGATGCTTGCAATATGCCTAGTTGCTGTTTTGGACAGCTTGTCCTTTAAACTTGTTTCATGTGTGTCTGTTGAACCGTTGCTCCGTTTTGAGTGTGCTCTATGTGAAACTTGCGTGATTTTGCATATAGTTTCATATTACCATGTTGCATCCATGTTTTGAGGTGTTTGCTTGATGTTCGGGTGCATTTTGCATCAATGCCATGTTTACCTTGTTTTGCTCATATCTTCTAGGCCGTAGCTCCGAACTAAATGAACTTTATATGTAACTTGACTAGAATCTCGTGTAGATCATCTTTGTGCATCTTAACTTGCTGTTTAACAACTTGAACATAAGGTTTATTCAGATCTGGACCAATTTCGAAATATGCATATGAGGACTTACCGGAATTGTTATATGTTGTTCCCGGCCTCATTTAAACTTGCTTTGATGTGTTGCTCTTGTTTGCATCATCTCTTGCCATGAGTAGCTTTATGTAGTCTTGTCATGCATCATACTTGTTGTGCATCATGCCTTGTTCATGTGTGCTGTGTTTACTATGTTGTGTGCTTCTTCTCGATAGTTCCCGTTTCGTTGCGATCGTGAGGATTCGTTCGTCTACGCTTGGTTCGGCTTCATCTGTTCGTCTTCTTCATGGACTCGTTCTTCTTCCTTGCGGGATTTCAGGCAAGATGACCGCTACCCTGGATCTCACTACTATCATTGCTATGCTAGTTGTTTCGTTCTATCGCTATGCTGCGCTACCTATCACCTGTTTATCGAGCCATCCCATATTGCCATGAACCTCTAACCTTTGACACCTTTCCTATGCAAACCATTGATTGGCTATGTTACCGCTTTTGCTCAGCCCCTATTATAGCGTTGTTAGTTGTAGGTGAAGTTGAAGATTTCTCCATGGTGGACAGGATTTTGTTTGGGATATCACAATATCTCTTATATTATTAATGCATCTATATACTTGGTAAAGGGTGGAAGACTTGGCCTTTTGCCTGGTGTTTTGTTCCACTCTTGCCGCCCTAGTTTCCGTCATACCGGTGTTATGTTCCCAGATTTTGCGTTCCTTACGCGGTCGGATGATTTATGGGACCCCCTTGACAGTTCGCTTTGAATAAAACTCCTCCAGCAAGGCCCAACCTTGGTTTTACCATTTGCCTCACCTAGCCCTTTTTCCCTTGGGAGTCGTGCTCTCGAGGGTCATCTTTATTTTATCCCCCCCGGGCCAGTGCTCGTCGTGAGTGTTGGTCCAAACTGTTGGCCGTCGGTGGCCACCAGGGGCAACTCTGGGCTGGCCTACCGGAAGTCTGGACAATCCGGTGTGCCCTGAGAACGAGATATGTGCAGCTCCTATCGGGATTTGTCGGCACAGCGGGAGGCTTTGCTGGTCTTGTTTTACCATTGTCGAAATGTCTTGTAAACCGGGATTCCGAGTCTGATCGGGTCTTCCTGGGAGAAGGTCTATTCCTTCGTTGATCGTGAGAGCTTGTCATGGGCTAAGTTGGGACACCCCTGCAGGGTATAATCTTTCGAAAGCCGTGCCTGCGGTTATAGGCAGATGGGAATTTGTTAATGTCCGGTTGTAGATAACTTGACACCAGATCTGAATGAAAACGCATCAACCGCGTGTGTAGCCGTGATGGTCTCTTTTCGGCGGAGTCCGGGAAGTGAACACGGTTTCTGGGTTATGTTTGACGTAAGTAGGAGTTCAGGATCACTTCTTGATCATTGCTAGCTTCACGACCATTCTGCTTTCTCTCTTCTCGCTCTTATTTGCGTATGTTAGCCCCCATATATGCTTAGTTGCTGCTGCAGCCTCACCACTTTACCCCTTCCTTTCCCTTTAAGCTTTGCTAGTCTTGATACCCATGGTAATGGGATTGCTGAGTCCTCGTGGCTCACAGATTACTACAACACCAGTTGCAGGTATAGGTTTCGTGATGTTCATGACGCGAGAGCGATGCTTGCTGGTGTTGAGTTCTTCTTCTGCTTCTTCTTCGATCAGGGATAGGTTCCAGGTCGGCAGCCTGGGCTAGCAGGGTGGATGTCGTTTAAGTTTCTGTTTGTGTTTCATCCGTAGTCGGATGATGCTCTTATGTATTGTGATGTTGTATTAGTGTGGAATTGTATGACTCTTGTATGTATCCCCATATATTATGTAATGTTGATGTAATGATATCCACCTTGCAAAAGCGTTTCAATATGCGGGTCTATCCTTGGTGGGACCTTCGAGTTCCTTTTGGATAGGGTCGCATATTGGGCGTGACACTCTAGGAGCATGAGGAGAAGCTGAAGGCCCAAGAAGCCGCCGTCACCAACCAGGACGCCAAGGTGAAGAAAACGGCCTTAGAGCAGGCTGGAGAGTGCGACCACCTGACGAAGCTGAAGGAGGAGGCGGAGGAAGCCCAAGCGGCCCTCGCCGATGCCAGGAAGGCGGCCGCCGTGGAACGCAGCACCCTTACCTCCCTCGAGGCACGTTTCCACAAGGCCCAGAAGGCGATCATTGGAGATGATCCAAAGAAGGCGGTGGTGACGAACCCAAGGGAGAGCCCTGCTGCTCTGCTTCCTGAAGTCATGGCGGTGCTTGAAGATGGTGTCGACGGGTTTGCCTCCTTGGTGGAAAGCGAGGCGCGCTCACTTTCTTCCTCGGCCCTGACATGTGTCTTCAGCCATCTTTATCTCCAGGATGCCAGCTTCGACCTCTCCTCCTTCCTTACTCCGGTGGATGCCGACTCCCAGGATGCTGCTGTCACTGTCGTGAAGAGCTTCGTGGACGCCATGTTGAGCAAGTTCCTGGTCGTTGGTCCTCCGACAGAAGCTGGTCGAACGGGCGATGCGCCTGGCGATGGGCTCTGCTGGCGGGCAGTGGTCACGCCCAAGTCTGAAGAGGTGGCCCGGCGATTCTGCTTTTCCTTGTTTGTCCTATACCATGCAACATGCCTCGAGGAGGCGTTTAAAACTAGTTGCTTGGAACAATATGTCTTGTAATAACTAGATTATGCTCCTTCAGCTTTTCCGTTTGCTTTGTTGTTCTACGTCGGCAGAGACCGGTCCCACGCGTACCCCAGTCGTCGTTGGGTCGTCCAGATCACCAGGACGATCCCAAGAGGTGAGGGGCGATGTGACCAGTTAGGCTCCTGAGATGCAATGCTCAGGAGTCCTCCTTGACGTGTGAACAGCTTAGGAAAAGATGCAGGGGCAAGCCTTGGAGTTCTGCGTCAGCACGCCCGGCCCCGCGCATGCCTCAGCCGTTGTTGAGTCGTCCGGATCACCAGGACGAGCCCAAGAGGTGAGGAGCTATGTGACCAGTTAGGCTCCTGAGACGCGATGCTCAGGAGTCCCCCTTGACGTGCGAACGGCTTGAAAAAGAAGGTTGACAGCCAGGTCTTGGTGTTCTGCATCGGCAGGGCCCGGCCCCGCGCATACCTCATCCGTCGTTGAGTCGTCCGGATCACCATGACGAGCCCAAGAGGTGAGGGGCTACGTGACTAGTTAGGCTCCTGAGACGCGATGCTCAGGAGTCCCCCTTGATGTACGAACAGACAATCATACCTTTTCCTCATCGAGCTCTCGCTTGGGAGGGGTGCGCGAAGACCAGGCCCGTGAGGCCTGGCGAGGTGGGGTACGCCAGGCATGACCTGAGCGTAGCCCCTGTGCCCAGCCCCCTCGTGCTACCTTCCCGAGGGAGAGCAGCATGGTGAGGCTAGTCACTGAGCTCGGAGGCTCCCTGAGGTTAATGCGTTCGTGAGGCCACCCCCAATTGTTTATCACCAGCGCGGAGCATAGCGCTTCCGCTCTTGCACGGGCATAGCCGCTCCTCGGCAGTGTCGATGGCCAGCGCGGAGCATGGTGCTTCCACTGGTGCGTGGGAGGGGGCTCCCTCTAAGGAGAACCCCCGGGGCGTGTACAACCCCGCCCTGACATGTGGCTTGCATGGTAGGGCTGGAGGAGGTGTATATGGGCACCCGTGAGCCAGCGCGGGACTCACGAGGCCCTACCTCAAGGCGTGTTGCGCCTGGTCTTGATTGGAGATGCTTCAATTGGTCCTGCGAGATGGTTAGGCAGCCTGCGCCGAATGAGTTTCCTGAGGTTGTTGCATGAGAAGGCCAGACACCAACGACCCTAGGAGGTGACGTGAACGGGACCAGCCCGCCAGACAGAGCTCAGCCGCTGGATTTATCGATGCTGCAGGGACGGACCCGAGCACAAACGTCGTGCCCAGTCTTCTCATGCAAAGATCCTAAAGAAAAACAACCGGCGCGCGGTTCTCGTGGCCATGGGGGCATCAGGTCGCGTGCCCTCACTCATCCACCCGTGATTAGCTCATGCGAAACAAGGCACCAAGAGCCATGGGAGGTGACGTACATAGGAACTAGCTCGTGAGCCAGAGCTCAGCTGCTTGGGTTTAGCGATGCTGCAGGGACGGACCCGAGCACAGACGCCATGCCAGTCCTTAATCATGAGGCGGTCACGGGAGGGCTTGCAAGGGCGCGAGACATTCTTAGCAACGAAGCACCGGTCAGGCAGTCAATAATTCAAAAGTAGCTTGCAAAGGATTGTAACTGGCTCTGATAAATGTGGAAGGGATACATGCCATAGGGACAGACCCACACGGCCTGGGGATGATGCAGCCCGAAGGGTGCCCCCAAACTGAATGAACTAGAGAGATGTCACCTGGTACTGTTGCTGAAGGGGTGTTGAAGTAGCCAAAAAGCACGTGCCGCTAGGGCCGTTCCTCATGAGCCACTTCGACGCCGAGCCTCGGGAGACTCGGATGGACCGAGAGGCTCCTAAAGATCCTCCTCCATCTCCGCCAGGACCACCTAGTGCGTGGCCTCGCAGGCCGTCCGAGCGTCCCTTATGTAGCGCTGGAACGCCTCAGTCGCGCCTGTCAGGCCAAAAGGCATGCAGACATAGCTATGAGGCAGACCCTCGCATCGGCCGACACAAGATGGCCGCATGAGCTGCTGAGACGCGGCCCGGTTGAGCTCGGGGATGTCGATGCAGATGCGGAACTCCTTACCCTCGCTAGGGCAGTGAGCTCCGCCACGCGGCAGGCGACGATCGCCTTGCAGAGCCTTTCCTTCCTGAATATCCTTGATTGCCTTGCTGATGAACTCCTGAACGCCTGGTGCCTCACGCATGTTGCCTTCTCCTAGGAAGCATGCTCTGAAGAGTGCCTCCACATGGTGCCCGAGCACCACTCTCGCGACATTGGCTAGATCTGAGGCCCTCTGAGGGAGTCCTGGACTAGGGGGTGTCCGGATAGCCGAACTATCATCATCGGCCGGACTCCAAGACTATGAAGATACAAGATTGAAGACTTCGTCCCGTGTCCGGATGGGACTTTCCTTGGCGTGGAAGGCAAGCTTGGTGATACGGATATGTAGATCTCCTACCATTGTAACCGACTCTGTGTAACCCTAGCCCTCTCTGGTGTCTATATAAACCAGAGGGTTTTAGTCCGTAGGACACAACAACAATCATACCATAGGCTAGCTTCTAGGGTTTAGCCTACTTGATCTCGTGGTAGATCCACTCTTGTACTACCCATATCATCAATATCAATCAAGCAGGAGTAGGGTTTTACTTCCATCGAGAGGGCCCGAACCTGGGTAAAAACATCGTGTCCCTTGTCTCCTGTTACCATCCGCCTAGACGCACAGTTCGGGACCCCCTACCCGAGATCCGCCGGTTTTGACACCGACATTGGTGCTTTCATTGAGAGTTCCTCTGTGTCGTCACCGATAGGCTCGATGGCTCCTTCGATCATCAACAACAACGACGCAGTCCAGGGTGAGACTTTTCTCCCCGGACAGATCTTCGTATTCGGCGGCTTTGCACTGCGGGCCAATTCGCTTGGCCATCTGGAGCAGATCGAAAGCTACGCCCCTGGCCGTCAGGTCAGATTTGTAAGTCTGAACTTCACGGCTGACATCCGTGGAGACTTGATCTTCGATGGATTCGAGCCACAGCCGAGCGCGCCGCACTGTCACGATAGGCATGATTTAGCTCTGCTACCGGACAGTGCCCTGGGGGCCGCACACGAGTACGCTCCGACCCTCAATTTAGAGCCGGCTGCGCAGATCGAGGATGAGTGGCTAGACACCGCCTCGGGGGCTGCAACCTCTACGGCGATGGAGCCGAATACTGACCTTGTCCCTTGTGAAGCTCGTGACTCCGAGGTGCCGGACTCCTCGCCGGACTCCGAACCTCCCGCGCCCCCTCCAATCGAATCCGGCTGGGCGCCGATCATGGAGTTCACCGCTGCAGACATCTTTCAACACTCACCTTTCGGCGACATCCTGAATTCGCTAAAATATCTCTCGTTATCAGGAGAGCCCTGGCCGGACTGCGGTCAGGACGGTTGGGATGCGGACGACGAAGAAATTCAAAACCCACCCACCACCCACTTAGTAGCCACTGTCGACGATCTAACTGACATGCTAGACTTCGACTCCGAAGACATCGACGGTATGGACGACGATGCCGGAGACGACCAAGAACCAGCGCCCACTGGGCACTGGAAAGCCACCTCGTCATACGACATATACATGGTGGACATCCCAAAGGATGGGAATGGCGATGGAACAACGGAGGAAGACCCCTCCAGGAAACAGCCTAAGCACCGGCGTCAGCGGCGCCGCTCTAAATCCTGCCACAGCAAGAATGGAGATTCCGGCACCGGAGATAATAACACTCTCCAGCAAGATTCAGCATAGGAGGACGGAGAAGCCAGCCCTCACGAGAAAGTGGCAGACGAAGAGGTAGAGGATGATAATTACATGCCTCCCTCCGGAGACGAGGCAAGCCTCGACGACGACGAATTCATCGTGCCTGAGGATCCCGTCGAACAAGAGCGTTTTAAACGCAGGCTTATGGCCACGGAAAACAGCCTCAAGAAAAAGCAGCAACAGCTTAGAGCTGATCAAGATCTGCTAGCCGACAGATGGACTGAAGTCCTTGCGGCCGAAGAGCATGAACTCGAACGCCCCTCCAAAAGCTACCCCAGGCGCAAGCTGCTCCCCTGATTAGAGGAGGAGGCATATAAACCTGCATCACCAACACACAATACGGCTGACCGACCACCTCGTGGCCGCGACAGAGAGGCCTCTAGGACCTCCACTAGAACCGTACCCCGGCATCGCTCGAAAAGCACAAAGCCACAGGGGAACGCTTCGGACTTGCGAGATATATTGGAGGATAAGGCAAGACAATCAAGGTCGATCTACGGATTGCGTGGGCGCCTCACGATACGCGACGACATTCATCGCACCGGACACAGCAAGTCCGGCCGGGCCGAACATAGTAGACAAAGCTCGTTTGAGCTACGTCGTGATATAGCCCAATACAAAGGCGCCACACACCCACTATGCTTCACAGATGAAGTAATGGATCATCAAATCCCCGTAGGGTTTAAACCCGTGAATATTGAATCCTACGATGGCACAACAGACCCCGCGGTTTGGATCGAAGACTATCTCCTTCATACCCACATGGCCCGCAGCGATGATCTTCACGCCATCAAATACCTCCCACTCAAGCTTAAAGGACCAGCTCGACATTGGCTTAACAGCTTGCCAGCAGAATCAATTGGGTGTTGGGAGGACCTGGAATCTGCATTCCTTGATAACTTCCAGGGCACGTATGTGCGACCACCAGACGCTGACGACCTAAGCCATATAATTCAGCAGCCAGACGAATCGGCCAGACAATTCTGGACACGGTTCTTAACTAAGAAAAATCAAATCATCGACTGTCCGGATGCAGAGGCCCTCGCGGCCTTCAAACATAACATCCGCGACGAGTGGCTTGCCCGGCACCTGGGACAGGAAAAGCCGAAAATCCATGGCAGCCCTCACATCTCTCATGACCCGCTTCTGTGTGGGAGAGGACAGCTGGCTAGCTCGCAGCAACAACCTCAGCAAAAATTCTGGCAGTCCGAATACCAAGGACCGCAACGGCAGGTCGCGTTGCAACAAGCACAAACGCCGCATTAACGGCAACAATACTGAGGATACGGCAGTCAATGCCGGATTAAGAGGCTCCAAACCCGATCAGCGGAAAAAGCCATTCAAAAGAACTACTCTGGGTCCGTCCAATTTGGACCGAATACTCGACCGCTCGTGTCAGATACACGACACCCCCGAAAAGCCAGCTAATCACACCAACAGGGACTGTTGGGTATTCAAGCAGGCAGGCAAGCTAATTGCCGAAAAAAATGACAAGGGGCTGCATAGCGATGACGAGGAAGAGACCCGACCGCCGAACAATAGAGGACAGAAGGGTTTCCCCCCACAAGTGCGGACGGTGAACATGATATACGCAACCCACATACCCAAGAGGGAGCGGAAGCGTGCACTCAAGGACGTATACGCGATGGAGCCAGTCGCCCCGAAGTTCAACCCATGGTCCTCCTGCCCGATCACTTTTGATCGAAGGGACCACCCCACTAGCATCCGCCACGGCGGATTCGTTGCATTGGTTTTAGACCCAATTGTCGATGGATTTCACCTCACCAGAGTCCTGATGGACGGCGGCAGCAGCCTGAACCTGCTTTATCAGGATACAGTGCGCAAGATGGGCATAGACCCCTCAAGGATTAAACCCACAAAGATGACCTTCAAAGGCGTCATACCAGGTGTAGAGGCCAATTGTACAGGCTCAGTCACACTTGAAGTGGTCTTCGGATCCCCGGATAACTTCCGAAGCGAGGAGTTAATCTCCGACATAGTTCCGTTCCGCAACGGCTATCATGCTCTGCTCGAACGAACCGCGTTTGCAAAGTTCAACGCGGTGCCGCACTATGCATACCTCAAGTTCAAGATGCCAGGCCCTCGAGGAGTCATCACGGTCAACGGAAACACTGAACGCTCTCTCCGAACGGAGGAACATACAGCGGCTCTCGCGGCAGAAGTACAATGCAGCCTCTTAAGGCAATTCTCGAGTCCGGCCATTAAGCAACCGAACACGGCTAAACGTGCCCGGAGTAACCTAAAACAAGACCACCTGGCACGTTCCGAGCACGCGTAGCAATGCGGCCCGAACCCCAGCCCTTGCAAAATTGCAAGACTAATCCTTCGTGTACATCATTACGCTCTAGAGATACCATGGGCATAGGGGGAGGGGCATGACCACGACAGGCCCAGGATGCGGCTTAACCACACCAGGGGCTCCCAAGTGTGTCATCCTTTCTTTTCCTTTTCTTTTTTTTTCCTTACCCACAGGACTCCGTTCACCAGAGGCCCTGTCCGGCAGTGGACCTACCGAACTCACGATGCAACAGCCAAGGAAGGAGAAAGGCTACGACGAGTATCCAGGTGGTCTCCATTACGAGCATTAAATCTGTTTTATACACCATTCCGCAGCCTACCTCTGGAGGGGGACATGTTTAATAGTCCCATCCCTTGCTTACCGCACTATTTGTATCGTTTTGCATTCATGGCAGTATTCCTTGAATAAACAATGCATCGCTTTTTTGCTTATAATTGCATTCCTTTCTTACACATATGTTCATTTATGACATGTTGTATCCGTACACTTTGGTACGGCTAAATACACCAGGGGCTTAAGTTCCCCACATTATGGTGTGATAAGTCCGAACACTTTCACAAGTGCAGCACCCCGAACTTATAGCATTATATACATCGGCTCCGAATCATGTCTTGGGTCAATAGTTGGGTTTGCCCGGCTCCCATGTTTTGGTACCTTACGTTCCGTTATATCGGCTAAGGTAGCGCTGAGAGAACCACTGCGATTGCGCCCCAGTTGAGCTGGGCGAGCGCCTCAGTGGAGAAAGCTAAAACTGACCGTCATGATGAGGCGAGAGCTGATCGCTGTTCGAGAGGTTTTTTCGAGTCCCTAAAGACTTATGTCGCTTAGAGCGAGGAACTGGCTTTGTCCGGCCCAGGCGTGGATAGCGCCCCGAATTCGGCCTTCCGAACACTAGGGGCTTCGCCGAAATTTACAATTATAGAATTCTATGGCTAAGTGAGAGTGTTCAAGCATTATAAGTCTGGTTGCCTTGTTCGTTGTGTTGAGCGCCTCCCTAGATGGACCCAAAAATGGGAACAAGAGCGCTCAAGTTTATCCCGAACACCCCAGCACTCGTGGCATGGGGGCTGAAGCCGATGACTTGCCATCTCTCAGATTTGATAAACGGCCGCACAGAAGGTAATATTTTAAATTAACAAGCGTTGCTTAGTGCATACAAACAAAGTTTTCGGCGCACAGGATAACAAAATGCGAGTCTACTCAAATATTACATCTTTGGAGCACTCGCCCGCAATAATGCGGGCACCCTTCAGGACACCCTTATAATACATCTCGGGTGTGCGATACTCCTTGCCCGGCGGTGGCGCGTCCGTCACAAGCTTCTCAGCATCCATCTTGCCCCAGTGCACCTTAGCATGGGCAAGGGCCCGACGGGCACCTTCAATGCAGGCGGAGTGCTTGATGACTTCAACCCATGGACAAGCATCCACCAGCCGCCGCACCAGGCCGAAGTAGCTCCCAGGCATGGCCTCCTTGGGCCACAGCCGAACTATAAGGCCCTTCATGGCCTGTTCGGCCACCCTGTGGAGCTCGACCAGCTACTTCAGCTGGTCGCTAAGGGGCACCGGATGTCCGGCCTCGGCATACTGAGACCAGAATACCTTCTCCGTCGAGCTCCCCTCCTCGGCTCTGTAGAAAGCGGCAGCATCGGACACGTTGCGGGGCAGATCTGTGAACATTCCTGGAGAGCTCCGAATTCAGGTAAGTAACAAGTAATTCACTTTAACATGCTTGCTTTGCATGAAGAATGCCTTACCCGCCGCTATTTTCTTCAAATCCTCGATTTCCTGGAGGGCCTTGTGGGCATCGACCTTAGCGGCTTTGGCACTCTCAAGAGCCGACGCAAGCTCGGACTCTCGAGTCTTTGAGTCACGCTCCAAACTCTCGTGCTTTTCCACAAGAGCCTGGAGCTCTTGCTGTACCTACGCCACCCGCGCCTCCTGCTTCTCTCGCTTGGCTCGTTCCACGGCCGCATCGCGTTCAGCCGCGGACACTGCCTCCTTCAGGGTTGCCACCTCGTTTGTAGCCCCTGGAGTACCCACGTTATCCTTGTTATTTCTCTTGCAACCAAATCCTTTTCTATAAGGTACTACTTTAATACGGTGTTACTCACCTTCCTTGTCCTCGAGCTACTTCTTGGCACGGCCGAGCTTGCTCTCAGACTGCTCGAGGCTCTGCTTCATGGTATTGACCTCTGCAGTCAGTGCGGCAGAGGTCAGCAGCGCAGCCTGCATTCCCATATGGACACATTTTTTATGACTCAAGCGTATATCTTTTTAGATCCTCAGTCCGGCTTTTGTTTCCGAGCACCGAACCGAGCATTAGGGGCTACTGTCTATGCGGTACTATATTACATATCTTAAAATTCTTACCTCAAAGCCTGTTAGAAGGCTGCTGCAGGCCTCGGTCAGCCCGCTCTTGGCGAGCTGAACCTTCTGAATCACCGCACTCATGACAGTGCGGTGTTCTTCTTCGATGGAAGCGCCGTTGAGCGCCTCCAGCAAGTTATCCGGCGCCTCCGGTTGGACGGAGGCCGCCGGTGTCATAGTCTTGCCCTTCTTACGAATGGGCCGCCCGCCGGACTTCGGAACCACTGCAGGTTCCGGTGCAGAGTCCGGTGCAAAGTCCGGGAGGTTGCCCTGCGGCACCTCCAGTGCCTCCTCCTCCTGGTGGGTCCCTTCCCGGGATCCCACCTCGGCGTCGTCAGCGTCACGGGGGGTGGAGGCGGTCGGAAGAGAATCCATATCCGACGTGCCCAAGGACCCGCTCGACGAAGCGGGAAGATCGTCCTTGGGCGGACTATAGGGTTGTATGCGGCATTAGAAAGACACCATGCGACAAAAAGAAAAATTATAACTCATCTAGGAGTCCGAATACTTACAATCTCGCCAGGGGCTTGGCCCTTGAGGGCCACTCCTCGTCGCCGTCGCCGATGTTGGCGGAATAGTCTGGGGGAAGGGTCCTTCCCTTCTTGGACCCTTCGGCCTCCCTCGTTGGGGAGGCCTTCCTCTTCTTCTCTCCCCCCCACTGGGGGAGAGGCCTCTTTCTTCTCCTCCTCGTCCTCGTGGGGGGAGTCCGCCTCGGAGTCATCGGACGATGAGTCCGATACCACCTGACGCCGGGAACTCCTTCGGGTTCCCGTGGCCTTCTTCTTGGCCTTCTTCTCTGGCACTACGTAAAGTGCCGGGACCAGTAGCCCTGTCAAATGGGCATCCGCTGGGTCCTCTGGAAGGGGAGCCAGACAGTTAACCTGTCCGGATGTCGGCTGCCAGGCCTGCTAAAGGAATTGGGAGTTTAGATCCTGCATAAAGTCAAAATATGAAAGGCAAGTGTCCCATAAAGGATAACATGGCTTACCTCGCCAGCCGGACGCTGCGAGCTGAATCCGCGATCTTCGATAGCGGATGCGGGAGCTTCGACGCCCTTGAACAGCACCCTCCGGGCATCTTTGTACGTAGTCTCGAAGAGCCCGCTCAAGGTCCGGTGCTGTGCCGGATCAAACTCCCACAAATTGAAGTCCCGTTGCTGGCACGGGAGAATCCGGCGGACGAGCATGACCTGGATCACATTGACAAGCTTGAGCTTCTTGTTCACCAGGGTCTGGAGACAGGACTGGAGTCCGGTCAGCTCTTCCGAACTACCCCATAGCAAGCCCTTCTCTTTCCAGGAGGTGAGCTGCATGGGTATGCCAGATCTAAATTCGGGGGCTGCTGCCCATTTAGGGTCACGCGGCTCGGTGATGTAGAACCACCCCGATTGCCACCCTTTGATGGACTCCATGAAGGCACCCTCAAGCCAAGTGACGTTGGGCATTTTGCCCACCATGGCGCCTCCGCACTCCGCTTGGCTGCCCTTTACAACCTTCGGCTTGACATTGAAGGTCTTTAGCCACAAGTTGAAGTGGGGCTGGATGCAGAGGAAGGCCTCGCACACGACGATAAACGCCGAGATATTGAGGATAAAATTTGGGGCCAGATCGTGGAAATCCAGGCCGTAGTAGAACATGAGCCCCCGGACAAAGGGGTGGAGTGGGAAGTCCAGTCCGCAAAGGAAATGGGGAAGGAATACCACCCTCTCATGGGGCCTGGGGGTGGGGATGAGTTGCCCCTCGTCAGGGAGCCGGTGCGCGATGTCGCTGGACAGATATCCGGCGCTGCACAGCTTCTCGATGTGCCCCTCCGTAACGGAGGAGGCCATCCACTTGCCTCCCGCTCTGGACATGACTGGAGAAGGTCGAGGTGAGATGTGCGGACTTGGGCGTTGGATCTCGAGTGCGCGGAGATGGATAAGCAAAGGAGGAAGAAGGCGTAGGTAAAAAAGGTGGATCCTTATCCCCTTATATATGGGCGGTTGAAACTATGCGTCCCTACTGGCCTGGTAAAACTCGCTTATCTCCCAAGCGCCACAATCAATGGCGCGGTTGGGTTACCCACATCCGTATTGATGGGGATCCCGGAATAAGGGGAACACGATCTCTACTTCGACAAGACTTGCCAAGGAAACCGCTTCGCTAAACGCACTGAGGTGGTATAATAAAAATGATTCGAGTAAAGGCTTGGTTGTGGTGTGACGTCACGCCACAAAACACGTCAGCAGATTGAACTTGTGTAAATTCTCTCTACGGTGGCATGTGGAATTTATTTTACAGAGCCGGACACTATCCTGGTGTTCACAATCTTCTATGAATTATTCGGAGGAGGAACCCGCCTTGCAATGCCGAAGACAATATGCGTGCCGGACTCGTCGTCATTGAAGCCTGGTTCAGGGGCTACTGAGGGAGTCCCGGACTAGGGGGTGTCCGGATAGCCGAACTATCATCATCGGCCGGACTCCAAGACTATGAAGATACAAGATTGAAGACTTCGTCTCGTGTCCGGATGGGACTTTCCTTGGCGTGGTAGGCAAGCTTGGCGATATGGATATGTAGATCTCCTAGCATTGTAACCGACTCTGTGTAACCCTAGCCCTCTCCGGTGTCTATATAAACCGGAGGTTTTTAGTCTGTAGGACACAACAACAATCATACCATAGGCTAGCTTCTAGGGTTTAGCCTCCTTGATCTCGTGGTAGATCCACTCTTGTACTACCCATATCATCAATATCAATCAAGCAGGAGTAGGGTTTTACCTCCATCGAGAGGGCCCGAACCTGGGTAAAAACATCGTGTCCCTTGTCTCCTGTTACCATCTACCTATACGCACAGTTTGGGACCCCCTACCCGAGATCCGCCGGTTTTGACACCGACACCCTCCAAAGGAGAGCCCTCGAGCCCAGCCTAAGAGGAGCGTCGGGCGTGCCTTCCTATGCGATGGGTGAAGGTGCCGCGTCCAGAGACACAAGGCTCAGAGTTGCATCCTCGAGTGATGCTCCCTCACGAGACCAATGTCCCAGCTGTAGCTTCTTCATCTTGGGGGCGACCTTAGGAGGGAGGGCACCGTCTTCGTCTTCGGGGTTCTCGGCCGCTGTAGCCTGGAAGGCGCGCTCGAGGGAGCACACCGCATCCTTCTCCCAATAGGCGACAGTGATGACACCATCGCTTCCTAGCATCTTGAGGATGTTGTAGCCGTGGTGCGTGGCCGCCATGAGCTTGGCCAGTGCTGGGTACCCTAGGATGGCGTTGTAGGGCAAGCGGATATCGGTGACATCAAAGTTGATGAGCTCGGTGCGGTAGTTGTTGCGCTCGCCGAAGGTGACAGGGAGGCGAACCTGCTCGATCTGGTGTGTCGATCCGTCGGTCACTCCTGAGAATGGCTTGGTGGGATGAAGCTAGTAGTATGGCACCTGGAGCCTATCGAACGTCTGAACAGAGAGAACATTGAGCCCTGCTCCGCCATCAATGAGAGTCTTGGTGACGACCACGTTGCTGATGACGGGGGAGCAAAGCATGGGGAGTGCACTAGCGGTGGCCGCACACTTGAGCCGGTCTGAGGAGTCGAAGGTGATGGCTCACTTGGACCACTTGAGAGGGCGAATTGCTTCAGGCTTAGGGAGCACTGTGTTCACCTCGCGTGCAAACTGTTTGAAGACGCGGTGGGAAGCCGGGGCCTATGAGCCGCCCAAGATGCAGGGAATGGCCCGAGGCTCCTGGAAGCTCCCAGCCCCCTCGTCCTGGTGGTGATCTTCATTCCTTCTTGGCGGTGGAGGCAGAGGAGGCAAGGTTGTGTTGCCCTGAGGTTGATCCTCACGAGGCTGCTCCCTCCAGTTGCCCTCGAGGCTGGTCCTGTCAGCGGTCCTCACGAGGCTGGCCGCGCCACTCCTAACGACGGTCGCGTCCATCCCAGCGTCCTCCACCTTGGCCACTTCCGCGACTGTAGCCTCGATCGTTGCGCTCGGGGTGTCGACCGAGCTGCCCGTCGCGGAGAGCCCTGAGCTCCTAGCAGTCGCTGGTGTTGTGGTTGTAAACATTGTGGAAGGCGCAGAACGGCCGCTTGCCCTTGGATGACTCGGGGTGGTTGTCGGTGTCAAAACCGGCGGATCTCGGGTAGGGGGTCCTGATTTGTGCGTCTTAGGCTGATGGTAACAGGAAGCAAGGGACACAATGTTTACCCAGGTTCGGGCCCTCTCGACGGAGGTAAAACCCTACTTCTTGCTTGATTGATATTGATGATATGAGTAGTACAAGAGTAGATCTACCACGAGATCGTAGAGGCTAAACCCTAGAAGCTAGCCTATGATGATTATGGTTGTGATCGTGATCAGCCTTCTAAGGACCAACCTCTCCGGTTTATATAGACACCGGAGAAGGTTAGGGTTTACACGGAGTCGGTTACAAGGAAGGAAATATATTATCCGGATCGCCAAGCTTGTCTTCCACGCAAAGGAGAGTCCCATCCGGACACGGGACGGAGTCTTGAGTCTTGTATCTTCACGCTCCAATAGTCCGGACGAAGTATAGAGTCCGGCTGTCCGGATACCCCATCATCCAGGACTCCCTCAGTAGCCCCTGAACCAGGCTTCAATGACGATGAGTCCGGCGCGCAGTCTTGTCTTCGGCATTGCAAGGCGGGTTCTATCGCCGAATACTCCAAAGTAATTATCGAACACTTAGACCGTGTCTGGATCTGCAAGATGATCTTCACATACCACCATAGAGAGAATGATATTTTACAAACGTAATCTACTGACAACCTTTTTTAGACAGCACGTCATGTCATTATGGTCAGGTCATTATTTGAACCGTTTTCCCAACACCAGCCATAGCGCATATTGCGAGGGGGTTTCCTTGACACATCTTGTCAAAGCAGAGATTGTGTCCCCTTATCACGGGATTCTCATCAATACGGGTATGGGTAACCCAACCGCGCCATCAATCGTGGCGCTTGGGAAGTAAGCGATTCTCAACGGGCAAGTGGGGAGGCGCACCGCTTTCGTCGCCTCTATAAAGGGATAAGGGTTCCCTATTTTTACCCACGCCTTCTTCCTCCTTTGCTTACCCTTGCCTCTTCGAGCTCCAGCGCCCTAGCCCAAGTCTTCTCCACACAGCTAAACATGTTCGGAGCAGGAGGCAAGTGGGTGGCCTCCACCGTGAAGGAGAAGCATATCACGAAGCTTCGGGCGGCCGTATACTTGGCCGCAGACATCGCGCACCGGCTACCGGATGCCGGGCAGATCATTCCAACTCCTGAACCCCACAAGAGGGTCGTGTTTGTCGCCCACTTCGTTCGTGGACAGGGATTTCCACTTCATCCCTTCGTCCGCGGGCTCATGTTCTACTACGGGCTAGATTTCCTTGATCTAGCCCCAAATTTCATCCTCAACATCTCGGCATTTATCGTCATGTGCGAGGCCTTCCTCCGCATCAAGCCTCACTTTGGCTTGTGGGTACAAATCTTCTGTGTGAAGCCGAAGATCGTGACCGGCCAGCAAGCGGAGTGCGGAGGGGCCATGGTGAGCAAGACGCCAAACGTCACCTAGCTTAGCGGCTCCTTCATGGAGACCGTGAAAGGG
Source organism: Triticum dicoccoides (assembly GCF_002162155.2). NCBI lineage: Eukaryota > Viridiplantae > Streptophyta > Magnoliopsida > Poales > Poaceae > Triticum > Triticum dicoccoides. The sequence goes on from NC_041383.1 coordinate 279,650,441, forward strand.
TGGCAATATGGGTGGTTCTACATCACCGAGCTGCGCGGCGCCAACTGGGCGGCGGCCCCCGAATTCCGACCCGGAACCCCCATGCGGCTAACCTCCTGGGAAAGGAAGGGACTGACCCGGGGCAAACCTGCCGAGCTGACTGGACTCCAGAACTGCATCAAAAATATGAAGGACAAGAACATCAAGCTTATCAACGTGGTCCAGGTCATGCTTGTCTACCGGATTCTTCCGTGCCAAAGACGGGCATTCAATCTGTGGGAGTTTGTCCCGGCCGAACACCAAATGCTTCGAAAGCTCTACGACATGACGCATAAAGGCGCATGGAAGGCACTGTTCAAGGCCTCCGAAGTACCTCCCCCCACATCCGAGGACCGCGGACTTC
>NC_041383.1:279651106-279684021 GCF_002162155.2 Triticum dicoccoides
TACCACCGGATTCAGTTCTTCCTAATATATTCATGGGGGAGTCTTAAGTCATTGTGTGTATTTGACCAGGATTATGTGGAGACAGCGGAGCGGACTGACCGCTCGGCTCCGCTACCGGAACGTCCAGTCGATGCTCTCCTGACGGAGATGCTAGTCCCGGCGCCCTACAAGGCACCGGAAAAGAAGACCCCGAGGGCCAGAAAGGGCCTCTGACGTAAGGTCATACCGGACGCCTCGTTCGCGGATGATGAGGCACACTCCTCCCTCGAAGGGGAGGAAGAAGAGGAAGAGGCCGCCCCATCCGGAGAGGATGGGGAACCTAGGAAGGCGGACCAGGGGGCCGAGAAAGGCCCCCGGTGCAAGGCCGTCATACCCACGTCGTCCAAAGATGACGAGGCAGACTCCTCCCGCGGAGGCGGGGGGAAACATGAAGAAGTTCTGCCTCCCCGCACTGGGGAGGAGAAGAAGAGGAAAGCCGCCCCGGAGGGGGAGGCTAGGACGTCCAAGAAGGGAAAGGCGTCCCTTCTGGACTACTCCACCACGGCCGCTCACAGTGATGAAGAGTGGCTGCCCAGGGGGAAGCCCCTAGCGAGATTGTAAGTCTCTGCACTTTATTGTACTTTAGTGCGACTTTGCTTCATAGTCTTGTTATAACGCCAGACATATATGCAGTCCGGCTAGGGCCCAGCCCGAGTTGTCGTCTTCGGATGGGTCGTTGACTGATTCAGAGATGAACTCACTCCCGACGGCCACCACTCCTCGACCTGCGGATGACACGGAGGTGTTGTCCCAAAGGCTTCTGGAGTAGGGTGAGGTGACTCTGGAGACGCCCCAAGGCGGGATTCCAAACGCCGGGCACACGGGGTACATGATCCCCGCGGATCATGCCGATGAGAGCAGCAACCAGCCGGGCTCTCAGCCAAATAATGTGCCGGAACCTTTGATGGTTCCGGATTCGGGCAGGCGGCCCCCCGTCAGGGAGGGTGAGCCGTCCGGGCCGGTGACTTCCATCACGCCAGAGGCGTCGGATAGTCTACTGGAAGCGCTTCGCGGCGCTTCTATGGATGACGAGCACCGTACTCTTATGAGTGCGGTGATTCAGAAGGTTCTGTCCACCAAGAGCGGACTAACCGAAGCCTGCACCAGCCTCCTGACGGGCTTTGAGGTAAGAAAGAATGTAAAATTATCACCCGATAGGTAGTAGCCCCTGATACTCTATTTGGTGTTCGGAAAGACCAAACAGAGGGTCAAATAAAATCCGCAGGAGTCTAATAGTAAGTTTGTATGAATAAGCAGGCTGTGCTGCTTGCCGCTGCTGTCCACACAGCCGAGGTCGCCGGACTAAAACGGGACCTGGAGTAGGCGCAGGAGAGCTCGGCCTCACAAAGAGGCAGCTCGAAGAGAACAAAGGTAAGTGACACCCCGTTCGCGTATAATAGGTATAGGTGAAATTGGTTATGCTAACGACAAAGCATCGCGACTTTGTAACAGGGGCCACCACCGAAGTGGCATCTCTGAAGAAAGCGCTGTCCGAGGCCGAAGACAAGGCAGCCTTGGAACGCAAGGAGCACGAAAAGCAAGATGCTAGAGTGGATGAGGTACGGCAAGAGCTCCAGGAGCTCGGCAAGAAGTTCGAGTCCTTGGAGCATGATCTTAAGATGAAAGCGACTGAGCTTGCGAAGGCCCTTGCAAGTGTGAAAGACACCAAGGCCGAAGCCGAAAAGGCACAGCAGGAAATCCAGGTGGCCAAGAAGATAGCGGCGGGTAAGACATTCTTTATGCAAAGCAAGCATGTGGATGAGGCGTTTCTTTTACTTACCCGAATTTGGAGCTCTCCAGGGGCATTCGCAGATCTGCCACACAGCATATCAGATGCCACAGAGTTCTACCGTGCCAAGGAGGGGAGCTCCACGGAGAAGTTGTTCTGGTCCTAGTATGCTGGGGCCGAACACCCAATGCCTCTGAGCGACCAACTGAAGCAGTTGGTTGAACTCCACAGGGCGGCCGAAGTGGCTATGAAAGATTTCATAGTCCGGATGTGGCCTGGTGAGCCCCTGCCCACTAGCTACTTCGGCCTTATCAAGCGGATGGTGAATGCCTGTTCGCGGCTTGAAGTGATCAAGCGATCCGTTTGCACTGAGGGTGCCCGCCGGGCCTTTGCCCGTGCGAGGGTGCATTGGGGCAAGCTGGATGAGGAGAAGCTAGTGAAGGACGGGCCGCCGGAGGGCAAGGCGCGTCGCTATCCCGAGAAATATTATGATGGCATTATGAAGGGCGCTCGTCTCGTGGCCGATGAATGTACCAAGGACAAGATCCTTGAGTAAATGTACTTTTGTCGTTGTTGTAATATAAAGACGAAGTTACTTGTGCTATGTAGCACTGTTTGATTTAAAATATTACCTTCTATGCGACTGTTTATAGAATTCTGAAAGTACGCCAGTCGTCGGCTTTCGCCCCCACGTAACTAGTACTGGGGTGTTCCTGGAAAAACCAGGACACTCTTTATCCAAATTTTTGGTCCCTTAAGGAGGTATCCGGCGCAGCGAACAAGGCAATCGGACTATGCGGCTTTATAACTTTCACTTAGCCATAGAAGTTTATAATTTTAAATTTCGGCGAAGCCCCTAGAATTCGTAAGGCTGAATTGGGGCGCTATATACGCCTAAATCGGACGAAGCCGATTCATCGCCTAAAGCGGAAAAAATCTTTAAGGATTTTAAGACCTCTCAAACAGCGACCAGCTCTCGCCGCATCATGCCGGTCAGTTTTCGGCTTTCTCTACTGAGGTGTTCGTCCGGAAGAACCGGGACACAATCGCAGTAGTTCTCCCTGCGCTACCTTAGCCGATATAACGGAACGTAAGGTACCAAAACAAGGGAGCCAGGCAAACCCAACTATTGACCCAAGACGTGATTCGGAGCTGATGCATATAGTGCTATAAGTTCGGGGTGCCGCACTGTTGAAAGTGTTCGGACTTGTTTTGCCATATTATGAGGCGCCATAAGAAGCCCCTGGAAAACTGATCGTACCAAGGTGTACGAATGCGATATTAAATAAACATTTGCAAGAAATATGCGCAAATAGGAATAATAAGCTAACGCTATATATTATCTCCCATTGATGAATGAGACATTTAAGCGTATGTTTACATTGGGTGCGTTTAAGCAGAAGTAAATAGGGCTATTTAACATGTCCTATCCAAGGGCAGGCTGCATGTAGGTATATAAAACAGGTATAACAATTGTGAACAGATTCCACCTGGGTATTTCCTTTTGTGCGCAAAGCCTGTTGCCTCCTTGGTTTTCTCTCCTGTGTAAGTCCAACAATCCGGCTCTTCTGAAGAGGCTGCCCAAAAGCAATGTCCTGAAAGATAAAAAGGGAGGGTTATGAAGGTACGTTGTGGTTATACCGCACTGTTGACTGAGTCACTGCTGCGCCTCCGCCTATGCCCATGGTATTTTGAGTGCGTAATTGTGTACGCGTAGCACGAATGCTGCTTTGATGGGTCTTGAGCGGAGGCCGGACTGCTAGTCGCGCTCTTGACGGGCCTGGTGATCCTGTTGCGGGGTGCTCCGGACTCGCTTGACAGTGCTCGAGGTTACCGTCGCCGGATTGGTGGTTTGTCGAAGGAGGCCGCATTGTACTTCCGCCACGAGGGCTGCGGTATGCTCTTCTGTTCGAAGAGAGCGGTCCATGTTTCCGTTGACTGTTATGACCCCGCGCGGTCCTGGCATCTTGAGCTTGAGGTATGTATAGTGTGGTACCGCATTGAATCTAGTGAATGCGGTTCATCCCAGCAGTGTGTGGTAACCACTACAGAAGGGGACGATATCGAAGATTAACTCTTCACTTTGGAAGTTATCCGGAGATCCGAAGACCACTTCCAATGATAAAGAGCCAGTGCAATGGGCCTCTACTCCAGGAATTACACCTTTAAAGGTGGTTTTGGTGGGCTTGATCATTGAAGGGTCAATGACCATTTTGTGCACTGTGTTCTGATAAAGTAGGTTTAGGCTGCTGCCCCCGTCCATAAGGACTCGCGTGAGGTGGAATCCGTCGATGATTGGGTCTAGGACCAATGCGGCTGAGCCGCCGTGACGGATGCTGGTAGGGTGATCCCTACGATCAAAGGTGATCGGACAAGCTGACCATGGGTTGAATTTGGGGGCGACTGGCTCCATCGCATAGACGTCCCGTAGTCCTCGCTTCCGTTCACGCTTGGGAATGTGGGTGGCGTAGATCATGTTGACCGTTTTCACCTGGGAAGGAAATTTCTTCTGTCCCCCCGTGTTCGGACGCCGGGGCTCTTCGTCGTCATTGTTGTGCAGCCCCTTGACCTTGTTTTCGGCGTTTATTTTACCGGCCTGTTTGAACACCCAGCAGTCTCTATTAGTGTGGTTGGCTGGCGTGTCCGGTGTGCCATGGACTTGGCACGAGCGTTCCAGTATGCGGTCTAGACTGGACGGTCCCTGATTGTTTCTTTTGAACGGCTTCTTCCACTTACCGGACTTGGATCCGCTGAATCCGGTGTTGACTGTCGTGTCTTCAGTGTGGTCGACGTTGTTCCGTCGCTTATGTCTGTTGCGCCGTGGCTTGCCGTTATTGTCACGGACATCTAAAGTGCCAGAATGTGGCGTAGTGCTGTTGCGAGCCAACCAGCTATCCTCGCCCGCACAAAAGCGGGTCATTAGTGTCGTGAGAGCTGCCATGGACTTGGGTTTTTCCTGGCCGAGGTGTCGGGCGAGCCACTCGTCATGGATATTATGCTTAAAGGCCGCCAGGGCTTCGGCGTCCGGACAACCGACTATTTGGTTCTTTTTATTTAGGAACCGAGTCCAGAATTTCCTGGCTGACTCTCCGGGCTGTTGAGTAATGTGGCTCAAGTCATCGGCATCCGGTGGTCGCACATATGTGCCCTGGAAGTTGTCGAGGAATGCGTCTTCCAGGTTTTCCCAACTGCCAATGTAATTTGCGGGCAGGCTGTTTAGCCAGTGTCGGGCGGGTCCTTTGAGCTTCAGGGGAAGATACTTGATGGCGTGTAGATCGTCTCCGCGGGCCATGTGAATGTGGAGAAGGAAATGTTTGACCCATACTGTGGGGTCTGTTGTGCCATCATATGATTCGATGTTTGCAGGTTTGAACCCTTCTACGAATTCATGATCCATCACTTCGTTAGTGAAGCAGAGGGGGTGCACGGCGCCTCTGTGTCGGGCTATGTGGCTACGCAGTTCGAATTGGTCTGGGTGGCTGTGTTCGGCCCGGCCGGACTTGTTGATAGTGTATCCGGCGTGACGGTCATTGTCGCACGCTGGGGCGCGCCCTCGCGGTCCGTAGATCGATCTTGGCTGTCCTGCTTTGTTTTCCAGTATATCTTGCAGGTCCTGCCTATTGCCCCGAGCCGTAGTGTATTGGCGTGGGGGTGCAGGCTGGTATTTGGGCTGATATGCCGTTTTATCCCGGCCACGGGGTGGCCGGTCAGCCATGTGGCGCTCGAGTCCGTATTCCTTAGCTGCCAGGACTTTAGTCCATCTATCTGTGAGCAGGTCTTGATCAGCTTGGAGTTGCTGCTGCTTCTTTTTCAGGCTCCTCGCAGTGGACATAAGTCGGCGCTTGAAGTGCTCCTGCTCGACGGGGTCCTCAGGCACGCCAAACTCGTCGTCGCCGAGGCTAATCTCGTCTTCGGAGGGGGGCATGTAGTTATCCTCCTCCGGATATCCGTCCATCGCCTGTTCATCTGGGCTGACCTGCCCGTCTTCCTGCTCGGCCTGCTCGAAGGCGGGCTGATCAGGGTTGTATTCCTCTTCGGCACCATCCGGATTGTTTTCACCTCCTGGGCCGGTATTGCTGTGGCAGGGCTTGGAGCGGCGCCGACGACGCCCATGCTTTGCTTTTTCCCTGATGGGTTATCCTCCGTTGCCTCATCGCCATTTGTTTCCTTCGGAGTGTCCACCATATATATATCATATGAGGAGGTGGCTGTCCACCGCCCCATGAGCTGTGGTTCCTGTACTTCTCCTGCATCGTCGTCCATACCGTCGATGTCTTCGAAGTCGAAGTCAAGCACGTCGGTTAGATCATCGATCGTGGCAATGAAGTGGGTGGTGGGTGGGCAATGAATTCCTTCGTCGCTTGCTTCCCATTCGAGCCGGACATAGTTCGTCCACGAGCCTTCTAACAAAGAGAGAGACTTTAACGAGTTCAACACGTCGCCAAAGGGCGAGTGTTGGAAGATATCCGCTGCGGTGAACTCCATTATAGGAGCCCAACCAGATTCGGCGGGCTTAGGAGAGCGCAGACTGGAACCTACAGCCGGATATGAGTCCGGGGGTCCGGTGTCATAGGCTTCTTTGGGGGCGAGGCCTGTGTTCGGCTCTACCGCCGATGAGTGTGCGGCCTGCGGGGCGGGGTCCATCCCTCTGTCCTTACGCAACGCGGTCTACTCCAGATTTAGGTCCGGGTCTACCGCAGGGATGACATCCCGAGCATTGTCTAACAACAGGTCTAAGCCATGCTCGTCGTGATTGTCTGGCGCTCCCGGCACAGGCCCGAATCCGTTGAAGATCAAGTCTCCGCGGATATCAGCCGTGTAGTTCAGGTTTCCAAACCTGATCTGGCGGCCAGGGGCGTAGTTGTCGATCTGCTCCAGATGGCCAAGTGAATTGGCCCGCAGTGCAAAGCCGCCGAACATGAAAATCTGTCTGGGGAGAAAAGTCTCACCCTGGACCGTGTTGTTGACGATGATTGAAGGATCCATCAAGCCTTGCAGCGACGACACAGAGGAACTCTCAATGAAAGCACCAATGTCGGTGTCAAAATCGGCGGATCTCGGGTAGGGGGTCCCGATCTGTGCGTCTTAGGCTGATGGTAACAGGAAGCAAGGTACATAATGTTTACCCGGGTTCGGGCCCTCTCGATGGAGGTAAAACCCTACTTCCTGCTTGATTGATATTGATGATATGAGTAGTACAATAGTAGATCTACCACGAGATCGTAGAGGCTAAACCCTAGAAGCTAGCCTATGATGATTATCGTTGTGACCGTGATCGGCCTTCTAAGGACCAACCTCTCCGGTTTATATAGACACCGGAGAGGGTTAGGGTTTACACGGAGTTGGTTACAAGGAAGGAAATATATTATACGGATCGCCAAGCTTGTCTTCCACGCAAAGGAGAGTCCCATCCGGACACGGGACGGAGTCTTGAGTCTTGTATCTTCACGCTCCAATAGTCCGGACGAAGTATAGAGTCCAGCTTTCCGGATACCCCATAATCCATGACTCCCTCAATGGTCGCCACTATGCTTCGTCTCTGTCTCGGCCGCAAGCACGGCTGGCCCCTTGCGCTTCACGTCCTTGGTCTTGGTCTTCTCGTCTTCTGGCTCAGCATCAGGGAGCTCGAGGAGGGAGAGGCGTCCCTCCTCAGCCCTCGCACACTTGTTCGCCATGTTGAACATCTCCAGAGCGGTGCAGAGATCCTCGTGGATGGCGAGCTCCTCCTTCATCTTGACATCACGGACGCCATCGGTGAACGCGGAGGTGATGGCCTCGTCCGACACCTTGGGGATCTTGAGGCGAACGTTGTTGAAGCTCTGGATATACTTCTGCAGGGTCTCTCCAGGTTGTTGCTTGATACGACACAGGTCACCGCGGCCAGTGGGTGGTCACGAGTGCCCTAGAATTTGGCGATGAAGCGGCTGCGCATCTCCTCCCAGGAAGAAACCGACTCCTCGACTAGGTTCAGGAGCCAGGAACATGCGCCATCCTTTAGGTCCATCGGGAACTAGTTTGCCATGATCTTCTCGTCGCAGTTGGCCACCTCGATGCTCAGCTCATAGAGCGTCAAGAACTCGGCGGGGTCCACGGTGCCGTCGTAGCGTGGGGGCAGGTCAGGCTTGAACTTGCTTGGCCAGACGACGTTGTGGAGCTCCGGGGTGAATGCGTGGCATCCTGTCGTGGCCATCGGAGGTCGTCGAGGGGGTGGAACATGATCCTGTTCCACGCACACCACCACCTCCTGCGGCGGCATGTGATACGTCTCCGTCATATCTATAATTTTTGATTGATCCATGCCAATATTCTACAACTTTCATATACTTCTGGCAACTTTTTATATTATTTTTGGGACTAACATATTGATCCAGTGCCCAGTGCCAGTTCCTGTTTGTTGCATGTTTTATGTTTCCCAAAAAATCCATATCAAACGGAGTCCAAACGGGATAAAAATGGACGGAGAATATTTTTGGAATATTTGTGAGATTTGGTAAGAAGAATCAACACGAGACGGTGCCCGAGGGGGCCACGAGGCAGGGGGCGCGCCCCTGACCCTCGTGGGCACCCCATAAGGCGGTTGCTGCTCTTCTTCGGCCGCGAGAAAGCTAATTTTCAGGAAAAAAAATCATGGCGAAGGTTTCAATCCAATTGGAGTTACGGATCTCCGGATATAAAAGAAACGGTGAAAGGGCAGAATCCAAGAACGCAGAAATAGAGAGAGACAGAGAGACAGATCCAATCTCAGAGGGGCTCTCGCCCCTCCCACGCCATGGAGACCATGGACCAGAGGGGAAACCCTTCTCCCATCTAGGGAGAAGGTCAAGTAAGAAGAAGAAGAAGGGGGCTCTCTCCCCCTTGCTTCCGGTGGTGCCGGAATGCCGCCGGGGGCCATCATCATCACCGCGATCTACACCAACACCTCCGCCATCTTCACCAACATCTCCATCACCTTCCCCCATCTATATTCAGCGGTCCACTCTCCCGCAAGCCGATGTACCCTCTACTTGACATGGTGCTTTATGCTTCATATTATTATTCAATGATGTGTTGCCATCCTATGATGTCTGAGTAGATTTTCATTGTCCTACCGGTGATTGGTGAATTGCTATGATTGGTTTAATTTGCTTATGGTTATGTTGATGTCCTATTGTGCCCTCCGTGTCACGCAGGTGTGAGGGATTCCTGCTGTAGGGTGTTGCGATACGTTCATGATTCGCTTATAGTGGGTTGCTTGAGTGACAGAAGCATAAGCCCGAGTAAGGGGGTTGTGGCGTATGGGATAAAGGGGACTTGATGCTTTAATGCTATGGTTGGGTTTTACCTTAATGATCTTTAGTAGTTGCGGATGCTTGCTATAGTTCCAATCATAAGTGCATATGATCCAAGAAGAGAAAGTATGTTATCTTATGCCTCTCCCACATAAAACTTGCTATCGGTCTAGTAAAGTAGTCAATTGCTTGGGGACAATTTCACAACTCCTACCACCACTTTTCCACACTTGCTATATTTACTTTATTCCTTCTTTATCTAAACAGCCCCTAGTTTATATTTACGTGCTCTTTATTATCTTGCAAACCTATCCAACAGCACCTACAAAGTCCTTCTAGTTTCATACTTGTTCTAGGTAAAGCGAACGTTAAGCGTGTGTAGAGTTGTATCAGTGGTCGATAGAACTTAAGGGAATATTTGTTCTACCTTTAGCTCCTCGTTGGGTTCAACACTCTAAATTATCGAAAGAGGCTATAATTGATCCCCTATACTTGTGGGTTATCAAGACCTTTTTCTGGAACCGTTGCTAGGGAGTCATAGCGTGGGGTGAATATTCTCGTGTGTGCTTCTTTGCTTTATCACTAAGTAATTTTTATTTGTTGTTCTTAGTTTTTTTATATCTTTATTTATGGGTAGGAAACACAAAATACCAGAAAAATTAGTTGTACCTACTGAACCAATGGTTGAAGAACCACTCAAAATCTATCACACTCCTGAAGCTTTTTACTTGGATCATCTTCGATCCCTTTGTGCTCGTGTTGAAACCCCCACTAGCTTAGTTGAGGGCAAGTCTTTAGATGAGCATGCTTGTTATGTGCGACACCGCTTATCTCAAAAAGGGAAACTTTTACTGGATCAAATTCATCGTTTGCAATGCTATGCTTGGAATTTATGTGAAATATATGATTTTACTTGTTGTTATGAAAACCCTAAGAAACACCTTCCCTACCAATGTGAGTTTAGTGATAAGGGAATTGTATCTTCGTATGCAAAGGGTGTTTATAATTACTATGATGTCCAACAAATTGAAGAATTTGTTGCTTTTAAGGGTGCTTATGAAATTGCTTCTTTGATTGAAACGTATGATGCTACTCTTTACAAATCTGAAAAAAGTTTGCCATACTTAAATATTGTTATGATAATTATGCTTCTAATGCCTATGTTAAACTATATATTGAGGACTCCTCCGCTGTCCAAGAAGAGACTAATATTTTGCAGGAGTCTATGGAAGAAGAAATTGATGAAACTGTGAGCTCATTGGATGAAAAATATGATGAGGAGAGCGAAGAACAAAAGGAGGAAGAGCGGATTAGCTACTCGTGCCCACGTTCTAATGAGAGTAACTCTTCAACCCATACATTGTTTAATTTCCCTTCATGCTTACCGAAGGATGATTGCTATGATCCCTTTAATTCATTTGAAATATCCCTTTTTGATGATACTTTCTATGCTTGTGGCCAAGATGCTGATACGTCCATTTTGCATCATGCTTTTATATCAATATTTATTGCATTATGGGCTGTTATTACACATTATGTCTCAATACTTATGGCTATTCTCTCTTATTTTACAAGGTTTACCATGAAGAGGGGGAATGCTGGCAGCTGGAATTCTGGCTGGAAAAGGAGCAAATATTGGAAACCTATTCTGCACAGCTCCAAAAATCCTAAAACTCCATGTAAGTCAGTTTTGGAATTAATAAGAATTACTGAGCGAAGAAAACACCAGAGGGGGCCCACACCCTGGCCAGGAGGGTGGGGGCGCGCCCACCCCTACTGGGCGCGCCCCCTGTCTCCTGGGCCCCCTGGTGGCCCTCCGGTGCCCATCTTCTGCTATATGAAGGCTTTTACCCTGGAAAAAAAATCAAAAGCAAGCTTACGGGATGAAACTCCACCGCCACGAGGCGGAACCTTGGCGGAACCAATCTAGGGCTCTGGCGGAGCTGTTCTACCGGGGAAACTTCCCTCCGGGAGGGGGAAATCATCACCATCATCATCACCAATGATCCTCTCATCAGGAGGGGTCAATCTCCATCAACATCTTCACCAGCACCATCTCCTCTCAAAACCCTAGTTCATCTCTTGTATCCAATCTTGTATCAAAACCACAAATTGGTACCTGTGGGTTGCTAGTGGTGTTGATTACTCCTTGTAGTTGATGCTAATTGGTTTACTTGGTGGAAGATTATATGTTCAGATCCTTAATGCATATTAATACTCCTCTGATTGTGAACATGAATATGCTTTGTGAGTAGTTATGTTTGTTCCTGAGGACATGGGTGAAGTCTTGCTATTAGTAGTCATGTGAATTTGGTATTCGTTCGATATTTTGATGAGATGTATGTTGTCTCTCCTCTAGTGGTGTTATGTGAACATCGACTACATGACACTTCACCATTATTTGGGCCTAGAGGAAGGCATTGGGAAGTAATAAGTAGATGATGGGTTGCTAGAGTGACAGAAGCTTAAACCCAAGTTTATGTATTGCTTCATAAGGGGCTGATTTGGATCCATATGTCTATTGTTGTGGCTAGGCTTACCTTAATACTTCTTTTGTAGTTGCGGATGCTTGCAATAGGGGTTAATCATAAGTGGGGTGCTTGTCCAAGTAAGGGTAGTACCCAAGCACCGGTCCACCCACATAACAAATTATCAAAATACCAAACGCGAATCATATGAGCGTGATGAAAACTAGCTTGACGATAATTCCCATGTGTCCTCGGGAGCACTTTTCTCATTATAAGAAATTGTCCAGGATTGTCCTTTGCTACAAAAAGGATTGGGCCACCTTGCTGCACTTTATTTACTTTCATTGCTTGTTACTCGTTACAATTTATCTTATCACAAAACTACCTATTACCTAAAATTTCAATGCTTGCAGAGAAAACCTTACTGAAAACCGCTTGTCATTTCCTTCTGCTCCTCGTTGGGTTCGACACTCTTACTTATCGAAAGCACTACGATAGATACCCTATACTTATGGGTCATCAAGACTCTTTTCTGGCGCCGTTGCTGAGGAGTGAAGCGCCTTTGGTGAGTGGAACTTGGTAAGGAAACATTTATATAGTGTGCTGAAATTCTCTATCACTTGTTACTATGGAAACTAATCCTTTAAGGGGCTTGTTCGGGGTATCTTCACCCCGACCGAAAGAGAAAAGAGTTGCTCCTCAACCTACTGAACCTACTGAATATATTTACTTTGAGATTCCTTTGCAGGAGATGGAACATTGCATCCCGATTTACACCTTATCTTTGTGGATGAAGTTTGTGGATTATTTAAGCTTGCAGGTATTCCCGGTGATGTTGTCAAAAGGAAGGTCTTCCCTTTATCTTTGAAGGGAGATGCATTGACATGGTATAGGCTATGTGATCTTGGAATTATAAACGATTGAAGTTGGAATTTCACCAAAAGTTCTATCATATGCACCTTGTTCATCGTGATCGTAATTACATATATAACTTCTAGCCTCGCGAAGGAGAAAGCATCGCTCAAGCTTGGGGGAGGCTTAAGTCAATGTTATATTCATGCCCCAATCATGAGCTCTAAAGAGAAATGATTATTCAAAACTTTTATGCTCGGCTTTCTCCCAATGATCGCACCATGCTCAATACTTCCTGTGCTGGTTCTTATATGCTGAAGACTACTGAATTCAAGTGGGACTTATTGGAAAGAATTAAACGCAACTCTGAAGGTTGGGGTTCCGATGATGGAAGGAGTCAGGTATAACACCTAAGTTTGATTGTGTTAAATCTTTTATGGATACCGATGCTTTTCATAGATTTAGCGCTAAGTATGGACTTGACTCTGAGATAGTAGCTGCTTTTTGTGAATCTTTTGCTACTCACGTTGATCTCCCTAAGGAGAAGTGGTTTAAATATAATCCTCCCATTGAATTAAAAGTAGTTGCATCTATTACAGTTAAAGAAAAGACTGTCACTTGTAATGATCCTATTGTTCCTAGTACTTATGTTGAGAAACCTCCTTTTCCTGTTAGGATAAAGGATCATGCTAAAACTTCGACTGTTGTTCGTAAGAGTAATACTAGGACTTCTACACCTCCTAAGGAAATCAAAGTTGAACCTAGTATTGCTATGGTTAAAGATCTCTTGGATGATAATTTAGATGGGCATGTTATTTATTTTTGTGGTGAGACTGCTAATATTGTTAGACCAGATGCTAAGATACATAGACCTGTTGTAGGCATGCCTGTTATTTCTGTTAAAATAGGAGATCATTGTTATCATGGCTTATGTAATACGGGTGCTATTTCTAGTGCAATACCCTATGACTTATATAAGGAAATTATGCACGATATTGCACCCGCTGAATTGGAAGGTATTGATGTTACTATCAAGCTTGCCAATAGAGATACTATTTCACCAGTTGGGATTGTTAGAGATGTTGAAGTCTTGTGTGGGAAGGTTAAATATCCCGCTGATTTTCTTGTTCTTAGTTCCCCACAAGATGATTTTTGTCCCACTATTTTGGTAGACCCTTCTTGAATATTGTTAATGCTAGGATTGATTGCAAAAAGGATGTTGCAATTGTCTTAGGGGATATGTCTCATGAGTTTAATTTTGCTAAGCTTCATAGACAACCCCGTGATAAAGAATCACCTAGTAAAGATGAGATTATTGGTCTTGCTTCTATTGTCGTGCCTCCTACTGATCTGTTAGAACAATATTTGCTAGACCATGAAAATGATATGTTTATGAATGAAAGAAGGGAAATAGATGAAGTGTTCCTTCAACAGGGTCCTATTCTGAAACACAACCTACTTGTTAAAATCCTAGGGGATCCCCCTCCACCCAAGGGTGATCCCGTGTTTGATCTCAAACCTTTACCTGATAATCTTAAGTATGCTTATCTTGATGAAAACAAATATCATGTTATTATTAGTGCTAACCTTTTAGAGCAAGAAGAGGAAAGATTATTGAAAACTCTGAAGAAGCACCATGCTACTATTGGATATACTCTGGATGATCTTAAGGGCATTAGTCCCACTCTATGCCAACACAAAATAAATGTAGAGAAAGATGCCAAACCAGTTAGAGATCCTCAATGACAATTGAATCCTAAGATGAAAGAAGTGGTAAGAAAGGAGATACTAAAGCTCCTTGAGGCAGGTATAATTTATCCCATTGCTGATAGTGATTGGGTAAGTCATGTCCATTGCATTCCTAAAAAGGGAGGTATTATTGTCGTTCCTAATGATAAAGATGAATTGATCCCACAAAGAATTATTACAGGTTATAGGATGGTAATTGATTTCTGTAAGTTAAATAAAGCTACTAAGAAAGATCATTACCCTTTACCTTTTATTGATCAAATGCTAGAAAGACTATCCAAACATACACATTTCTGCTTTCTAGATGGTTATTCTGGTTTCTCTCAAATACCTGTGTCAGCGAAGGATCAATCAAAAACTACTTTTACTTGCACTTTCGGTACTTTTGCTTATAGACGGATGCTTATGTAATGCACCTGCTACCTTTCAAAGATGCATGATGGCCATATTCTCCGACTTTTGTGAAAAGATTTGCGAGGTATTCATGGATGATTTCTCCGTTTATGGATCCTCTTTTGATGATTGCTTGAGCAACCTTGATCGAGTTTTGCAGAGATGCGAAGACACTAGTCTTGTCTTGAACTGGGAAAAGTGCCACTTTATGGTTAATGAAGGCATCGTCTTGGGGCATAAGATTTCCGAGAGAGGTATTGAAGTTGATAAAGCTAAAGTTGATGCTATTGAAAAGATGCCATGTCCCAAGGAAATAAAAGGTATAAGAAGTTTCCTTGGTCATGCCGGTTTTTATAGGAGGTTCATTAAGGACTTTTCTAAAATCTCTAGGCCTCTGACTAATTTATTGCAAAAAGATATTCCTTTTGTCTTTGATGATGATTGTGTAGAAGCATTTGAAATACTTAAGAAAGCTTTGATCACTGCACCTATTGTTCAGCCTCCTGATTGGAATTTACCCTTTGGAATTATGTGTGATGCTAGTGATTATGTCGTAGGTGCTGTTCTAGGGAAAAGAGTTGATAAGAAATTGAATGTTATCCAGTATGCTAGTAAAACTCTTGATACTGTCCAGAGAAATTATGCTACTACTGAAAAAGAGTTCTTAGCAGTCGTATTTGCATGTGATAAGTTTAGACCTTATATTGTTGATTCCTAAGTTACTATTCACACGGATCATGCTGCTATTAAATATCTTATGGAAAAGAAAGATGCTAAGCCTAGACTTATTAGATGGGTTCTCTTTCTCCAAGAATTTGATTTGCATATTATTGATAGAAAGGGAGCCGAGAACCTGTCACGCCCAATATGCGACCATATCCAAAAGGAACTCGAAGGTCCCACCAAGGATAGAAGCGCATATTGGAGATGTTTTTGCAAGGTGGATATCATTACATCGTACCATTACATAATAGTTAGGGATACATACAAGAGGCAAACAATGCCACATGAATACAACATCACAATACATCAGAGCAACATCCGACTACGGATGAAACACAAACAGAAGCCCAAACGACATCCACCCTGCTAGCCCAGGCTGCCGACCTGGACCCTATCCCCTGATCGGAGAAGAAGCAGAAGAAGAACTCCAAAACGAGTAAACATCGCTCTCACGTCATGATCATCGCATAACCTGCACCTGCAACTATTGTTGTACTAATCTGTGAGCCACGAGGACTCAGCAATCCCATTACCATGGGTATCAATACTAGCAAAGCTTAATGGGAAAGGAAGGGGTAAAGTGGTGAGGTTGCAGCAGCGACTAAGCATATATGGTGGCTAACATACGCAAATCAGAGCAAGAAGAGAGCAAACGGAACGGTCTTGAAGCTAGCAATGATCAAGAAGTGATCCTGAACTCCTACTTACGTCAAACATAACCCAAAACCGTGTTCACTTCCCGGACTCCGCCGAAAAGAGACCATCACGGCTACACACGCGGTTGATGCATTTTAATTCAAATCTGGTGTCGAGTTATCTACAACCGGATATTAACAAATTCCCATCTGCCACATAACCGCAGCACGGCTCTCAAAAGTTTATACCCTGCAGGGGTGTCCCAACTTAGTGCATCACAAGCTCTCACGGTCAACGAAGGATATTCCTTCTCCCAGGAAGACCCAATCAGACTCGGAATCCCGGTTTACAAGACATTTCGACAATGGTAAAACAAGACCAGCAAAGCCACCCGATGTGTCGACAAATCCCGATAGGAGCTGCACATATCTCGTTCTCAGGGCACACCGGATGAGCAAGACGTCGGGTTGGCATAGACCCTGGTTGCCCAGGGGGCGCCGGACATCGCTCGGTTTGGACCAGCACTTGGAGGAGAACTGGCCCGGGGGGTAAATAAAGATGACCCTCGGGCTCCGGAAACCCAAGGGAAAAAAGGGCTAGGTGAGGCAAATGGTAAAACCAAGGTTGGGCCTTGCTGCAGGAGTTTTATTCAAAGCGAACTGTCAAGGGGGTCCCATAAATCACCCAACCGTGTAAGGAACACAAAATCAAGGAACTAACACCGGTATGACGGAAACTAGGGCGGCAAGAGTGGAACAAAACACCAGGCATAAGGTCGAGTCTTCCACCCTTTACCAAGTATATAGATGCATTAATTAAATAAGAGATATTGTGATATCCCAACATAATCCTGTCCATCATGGAGCAATCTTCAACTTCACCTACAACTAACAATGCTATAAGAGGGGCTGAGCAAAAGTGTTAACATAGCCAAGCAACGGTTTGCTAGGAAGGGTGAAAAGGTTAGAGGCTGACATGGCAATTTGGGGAGGCTTGAAGAACAAGTGATAGGTAGCGCAGGATAGCGATAGAACGAAACAACTAGCATAGCAATGACAGTAGTGAGATCCAGAGTAACGGTCATCTTGCCTGAAATCCCGCAAGGAAGAAGATCGAATCCATGAAGTAGACGAACCAACATAGTCGAACGGATCCTCACAATCGCAATATTACCAGAACTAAGAAGCAACACCGGAAAGAAGCAAACAACATGGTAAATGCACAAGCATAAACATGGCATGATGCACAAACAAGTATGATGCATGTCCGATTTAAAGAGGCATGGCATGGCAAAGTGCAACAAACAATACTACAAGTTAAGTGGAGCTCAATATGCAATGAGTTGCATATTGACGAAACACCACATTCAAACATTTAGTTCGCTCTCGTTTAGCTACACAACATTATTAAATGTTGTTAAACATGGAAAGAGGTGAAACATAAATGAACAAACTATTTAGGCAAGTTTAAATGAGGCCGGAACAACAAATAACAATTCCAGAAAATCCTCATATGCATATTTCGAATTTGGTACTGTTCTGCCCTAAACACAATTTTAATGATTTTAAACAGAAAAATGAAGTGCACCATGTTAAACTATGCATTTTTCCACCCCATTTACATATAAAGTTTATTTAAAACCAAGCTACGGTTATTTAGTTATGAAATAAATCATTTTAACATGGCATTTGAGCAAATTTAAACAAACAACATTTTAAACATTTTAAACATGGTTGAAATTTGCATATTATGAAACTAGATAAAATTCTAAGCATTTTACATATATAAATTATTTACATATGATGCACGGTTTGTGAGTTATTAAATGTATGAAGCATGAGGGTTTTTCTGTAAATCTGTAATCTCTGCATAATTAGCTAAAATCGCAGGAGAGAAAAAAACAGAACAGGCTGAATCTGAGGCGAACTGGGCTGGTGGGAGCTGCTCACATTGGGCCTTGGAGGCAGCAGGTCGGCTGGGAACACCTGGCTGGGCCTTGCCGCGGCTGTAGCCCACGCAGCTGGCCAGCGCGGTCAACGCGCGGCTGGACCGGGCGAGCTGCTGCTGCTCGTTACTGACGAACGAAGAACAGAAGCAGCAGCAGGTTCATGGCAATGCAGAAGACGGCAGCAGTGGGACTTGGCGAAGGCGGGGAAGGCGCAAGACTGGACCGGGCCGGAGCTCGGTGTGGATGCCGAGGGGAACTGAATCCGATGGGCGGCGCCTTGATCTGAAGAAGAGGACGGCCATGGCGCTCGATGCAGGGACGCAGGAGGCGGGGCTTGGTGTAGCGACTTCAGAGGAAGCAAGGAGCGGGACTTGGCGCTCGAGACGGGCAGGAGGGCGCCGTCCTCGTCAGGAACCATTGAAGACGACGGCGACATGGACTGCGGTAGGCAACGGCGCAGCTTGGGCGGCGCAGCTTGACGCGGCGGTAGGGAAGAAGCAGAGGAACGACAACATGGCGCATCGGCGGGAGCTCCTGTTCGTCCTGGGAAGGAGAGAGAGAGGGCCACCGTGAGAGAGAGAGGGAAAAACAGGAGGAGGAGAGGAGCGGGACGAGGCCGGTCCTGGTCGTGGCGGCCGGCGGCGGGGTCGCCGGAGGGCGCGACATGCAGGGTCAGCGAGGCTTCGGTGCGAGGGCTCCTACTGCGCTGTTGCGGGCACGGGGACGAGGAGGTAGGCGCTAGTTGGAGGGAGTGGTTGGGCGGCGGCGCAAATTGAGGGAGGTGGTCTGAGGGCGAGAGAGGATCTGGATCGGGGGGGGATGAGGGGATCCCGAGGAAGAAAGGTAGGTGGGTGGCGGCGGGGATGGGAAGGATGGGACAGCCATCCGAGATTTCAGGGTTAGGTCGGTTTAAATAGTAGTTGGATTAGGTTAGTTTAGGGGCTAATCCGTCCCTTCGATCGCAATCGAACAGTCCAGAATAAAATAGGCAGGGAGTCCAAATAATAAAACGGAGATGTTTTAGGGATGTTGGGGGATGATTCGGACTCATCGGTCATGACCGAGCGGGTCGGGTTCGGGACAATTTTCGGACGCGCACAAGAGGGGGTCGGTGGCGTGCAGAGAGGTTAGGTGGTTTGAGAAGAGGGAAACGCAAACACGGTTGGTCTTGGAATGGTCAACGAAAGCAAGGGGTGACGCGGTAACTACAAGCGGATACGGGTTTTATGAAAACATGCAGATGCAATGCACATGATGCTATGAGATGAAATGCATGACATGAATAAAATGCAAAACGAAAGACAAAAACCCAACCACAAAGGAAATAGCATAACACATAGCCGGAAGTGGCAAGAGTTGGAGTTACAAATATGGAAAACTACATCCGGGGTGTTACAGAACCCCGTTGCAGACAACTTGTCTAGGTTAGAGAATGTTCTTGATGACCCACTACCTATTGATGATAGCTTTCCTGATGAACAATTAGTGGTCATTAATGCTTCTCGTACTGCTCCTTGGTATGCTGATTATGCTAATTACATTGTTGTTAAATTTATACCACCTAGTTTCACATACCAGCAAAAGAAGAAGTTCTTTTATGATTTAAGACATTACTTCTGGGATGATCCACACCTTTATAAAGAAGGAGTAGATGGTGTTATTAGACGTTGTGTACCTGAGCATGAACAGGAACAGATCCTACGCAAGTGTCACTCTGAATCATATGGAGGACACCATGCTGGAGATAGAACTGCACATAAGGTATTGCAATCCGGTTTTTATTGGCCTACTCTCTTCAAAGATGCTCGTAAGTTTGTCTTATCTTGTGATGAATGTCAAAGAATTGGTAATATTAGTAGACGGCAAGAAATGCCTATGAATTATCCTCTTATTATTGAACCATTTGATGTTTGGGGCTTTGATTATATGGGACCTTTTCCTGCCTCTAATGGTTATACACATATTTTAGTTGTTGTTGATTACGTTACTAAGTGGGTAGAAGCTATTCCAACTAGTAGTGATGATCATAACACTTCTATTAAAATGCTTAAAGAAGTTATTTTTCCGAGGTTTGGAGTCCCTAGATATCTTATGACTGATGGTGGTTCACATTTTATTCATGGTGCTTTCCGTAAGATGCTTGCTAAGTACGATGTTAACCATAGAATTGCATCTCCTTATCACCCGCAGTCTAGTGGTCAAGTAGAGTTGAGCAATAGAGAGCTCAAATTAGTTCTGCAAAAGATTGTGAATAGATCTAGAAAGAATTGGTCCAAAAAACTTGATGATGCATTATGGGCCTATAGAACTGCATATAAAAATCCTATGGGTATGTCTCTGTATAAGATGGTTTATGGAAAAGCATGTCACTTACCTCTAGAACTTGAACATAACGCATATTGGGCTATTAAAGATCTCAACTATGACTTCAAACTTGCCGGTGAGAAGAGGTTATTTGATATTAGCTCACTTGATGGATGGAGAACCCAAGCCTATGAGAATGCCAAGCTATTCAAAGAAAAAGTCAAACGCTGGCATGACAAAAGGATACAAAAGCGAGAATTTAACGTAGGTGATTATGTGTTATTATTCAACTCTCGTCTAAGATTTTTTGCAGGAAAACTTCTCTCTAAGTGGGAAGGTCCTTACGTTATCGAGGAGGTCTATTGTTCCGGTGCCATAAAAATCAACAACTTCGAAGGCACAAGTCCGAGGGTGGTGAACGGTCAAAGAATCAAACATTATATCTCAGGTAATCCTATCAATGTTGAAACTAATATTATTTAAACTGTAACCCTGGAGGAATACATAAGGGGCACTTTCCAAAACGTTTCAGACTCCAAAAAGGAATAGGTATGTGGTACGGTAAGTAAACCGACTCCAAAACAATTCTAATGGCAATTTTTATCCGTTTTGGAATATTTAAGAATTTTGGAAAGAAAGAAGTAGTCCGGGAAGGACACGAGGCCTCCACAAGGGTGGAGGGCGCGCCCACCCTTCCTGGGCGCGCCCCCTGTCTCGTGGCCACCTCGTGTGCCTCCTGGACTCCGTTTTCTTGCATGTTACATATTTTGGTCGGTAAAAAATTATTATATAACCCCCCGAAGGTTTTGACCACCGTATCATGCAAATATCCTCTGTTTTCGTTTCGAGCTGTTTTTCTGACAGATCTAGAGCACCATGACGTCTCCAAGCGCTCCCAAGGACAAGTTTTTCGAGAGGGTTATCAACCCCTACCTTGCGGAGGTGCTGCAACACCCTCAAACCATTGAGATGCGTGATGGGGTGTTGCACATCCGCGATGTGGAGGGACCAAGGCATACCGGAAGCGTAGAGACAAAGCTCGAAGCCATGGAGCAACAAGTTTTCAAGTGCCAAGGGATGGTGGAGCGTGGACTCAACGCCAACCAGATGATGATCACGGAGTTCACCAACAACCACAAGCTAGATGCCAAGGTCATTGGGGAGACCATCTTCAAGCTTCAAGAGAAAATCGAGCACCTCCAAGCCTAGATCTATGACCTGCAAAACCAAAACTGTGAGTATGAATATAGATTCAAGAGGATGAGTTTGGCTGCAGATTTGAGGATCCCTGAGACTCGATCATCCTTCTATGATGGTGAGCCTATACCTTGGAAGATGGACGACAAGCCTACATCATGAACAACCCCTACTTCACCACCTCCGAGGACATAATCACTTGGGTATGGGCACTCCCCTTGGCAACTGCCAAGCATGGGGGAGGTGCCCCGGTATCATATCACCATCACACTCCTATCTTTACCGTTTTACTTAGTTCAATCCTTTTAGTAATATCTTGATCTAGTAGATTGAAGCTTTGGTATCAAGTAGTTCTGTGTTTTGCTTTGTGATCTCTTTATGTAATCAAGTCTGTGAGCTATCTATAATAAAGATTGGTGTTGATTCAAGGGCTTTGCTTCTTTCTATGATCTTGAGGAAGTAGAAAGAATAAAAAGAATAAAAAGTTCGTATTGATCTTATGGATAGTAATGACTTCACACATAAAAAGTATGAGGCATAAAAGTTGTTGAGAGTTGACAAACATAGTTTTGGTCATCGTTGCAATTAATAGGAAGTAATAAGGAAAGAGAGGTTTTCACATACAAATATACTATCTTGGACATCTTTTATGATTGTGAGCACTCATTAAGTATGACATGCTAAAAGCGTTGATGTTGGACAAGGAAGACAACATAATGGTTTATGTTTTCTCACATCTCAGTTAAAGTATATTGTCATTGATCTTCCCAACATGTTGAGCTTGCCTTTCTCCCTCATGCTAGCCAAATTCCTTGCACCAAGTAGAGATACTACTTGTGCTTCCAAATATCCTTAAACCCAGTTTTTGCCATGAGAGTCCACTATACCTACCTATGGATTGAGTAAGATCCTTCAAGTAAGTTGTCGTGTTGCAAGCAATAAAAATTGCTCTCTAAATATGTATGACTTATTAGTGTGGAGAAAATAAGCTTTATACGATCTTGTTATGGAAGCAATAAAAGCGACGGATTGAATAATAAAGGTCCATATACAAGTGGCAGTATAAAGTGACGTTCTTTCGCATTAAGATTTTGTGCATCCAACCCTAAAAGCACATGACAACCTCTGTTTCCCTCTGCGAAGGGCCTATCTTTTACCTTATGTTTTTACTTTATGCTTGAGTCAAGGTGATCTTCACCTTTCCCTTTTTCTATTTTATCCTTTGGCAAGCTCCTCGTGTTTGAAAGATCTTGATATATATATCCAATTGGATGTAAGTTAGCATGAATTATTATTGTTAACATCACCCAAAGGTGAATACGTTGGGAGGCAACACAATAAGCCCCTATCTTTCTCAGTGTCCTGTTGAAACTCCATAACCACAAGTACTGTGTGAGTGTTAGCAATTGTAGAAGACTATATGATAGTTGAGTATGTGGACTTGTTAAAAGCTCTATTCTTGACTCTTTCTGATGTTATGATAAATTGCAATTGCTTCCATGACTGATATTATAGTTTGTTATATCCCAATGAAGTTTCTGAACCATACTTGACATTGTGAATTGATTATTACTTGAGCATAAGAAATCATATGAAAAAATCTATTTATGTTGCTATTATAAGAATGATCATGATGCCCTCATGTCCGTATTTTATTTTTATCAACACCTCTATCTCTAAACATGTGGACATATTTTTCGATTTCGGCTTCCGTTTCAGGACAAGCGAGGTCTAAGATTGGGGGAGTTGATACGTCCATTTTGCATCATGCTTTTATATCAATATGTATTGCATTATGGGATGTTATTACACATTATGTCCCAATACTTATGGCTATTCTCTCTTATTTTACAAGGTTTACCATGAAGAGGGGGAATGCGGGCAGCTGGAATTCTGGCTGGAAAAGGAGCAAATATTGGAAACCTATTCTGCACAGCTCCAAAAATCCTGAAACTCCACGGAAGTCAGTTTTGGAATTAATAAGAATTTTTTAGCGAAGAAAACACCAGAGGGGGCCCACACCCTGGCCAGGAGGGTGGGGGCGTGCCCACCCCTACTGGGCACACCCCTGTCTCCTGGGGCCCCTGGTGGCCCTCCGGTGCCCATCTTCTGCTATATGAAGTCTTTTACCCTGGAAAAAATCAAAAGCAAGCTTACAGGACGAAACTCCGCCGCCACGAGGCGGAACCTTGGCGGAACCAATCTAGGGCTCCGGCGGAGCTGTTCTGTCGGGGAAACTTCTCTTCGGGAGGGGGAAATCATCACCATCATCATCACCAACGATCCTCTCATCGGGAGGGGGTCAATCTCCATCAACATCTTCACCAGCACCATCTCCTCTCAAAATCCTAGTTCATCTCTTGTATCCAATCTTGTATCAAAACCACAAATTGGTACCTGTGAGTTGCTAGTAGTGTTGATTACTCCTTGTAGTTGATGCTAATTGGTTTACTTGGTGGAAGATTATATGTTCAGATCCTTAATGCATATTAATACTCCTCTGATTATGAACATGAATATGCTTTGTGAGTAGTTACGTTTGCTCCTGAGGACATGGGTGAAGTCTTGCTATTAGTAGTCATGTGAATTTGGTATCCGTACGATATTTTGATGAGATGTATGTTGTCTCTCCTCTAGTGGTGTTATGTGAACATCGACTACATGACACTTCACCATTATTTGGGCCTAGAGGAAGGCATTGAGAAGTAATAAGTAGATGATGGGTTGCTAGAGTGACAGAAGCTTAAACCCTAGTTTATGCGTTGCTTCGTAAGGGGCTAATTTGGATCCATATGTCTAATGTTGTGGTTAGGTTTACCTTAATACTTCTTTTGTAGTTGCGGATGCTTGCAATAGGGGTTAATCATAAGTAGGATGCTTGTCCAAGTAAGGGCAGTACCCAAGCACCGGTCCACCCACATAAAAAATTATCAAAGTACCGAACGCGTATCATATGAGTGTGATGAAAACTAGCTTGATGATAATTCCCATGTGTCCTCGGGAGCGCTTTTCTCATTATAAGAAATTGTCCAGGCTTGTCCTTTGCTACAAAAAGGATTGGGCCACCTTGCTGCACTTTATTTACTTTCATTGCTTGTTACTTGTTACAATTTATCTTATCACAAAACTACCTGTTACCTACAATTTCGGTGCTTGCAGAGAAAACCTTACTGAAAACCGCTTGTCATTTCCTTCTGCTCCTTGTTGGGTTCGACACTCTTACTTGTCGAAAGGACGATAGATCCCCTATACTTGTGGGTCATCATATGCCAATATGAATTATGCTTATGGAGATGATCCTGCTATAGTTCCTTATGTTAAACATGAAATTGTTGCTATTGCACCCACGCATGATAGTCCTATTATCTTTTTGAATTCTCCAAACTAGACTATATTGGAGAAGTTTGTGCTTATTAAGGATTATATTGATGGGTTGCCTTTTACCGTTGCACATGATAATTTTGATGAATGTAATATGCATGTGCTTGTTGCTCCTACTTGCAATTATTATGAGAGAGGAACTATATCTCCACCTCTCTATGTTTCCAATATGATAAAACTGCAAGAAACTGCTTATACTATGCATTGGCCTTTACTTTGTGTGCATGAATTGTTCTCTTATGACATGCCGATGCATAGGAAGAGAGTTAGACTTCGTTGTTGCATGATATATGTTACTTTGTGCTCACTACTAAATCAAAAATCATTGTTAATTAAAATTGGCTTTGATATACCTTGGGATCCGGGTGGATCCATTACTTGAGCACTATATGCCTAGCTTAATGGATTTAAAGAAACCGCTGCCAGGGAGACAACCCAGAAGTTTTAGAGAGTCATTTCTTTCTGTTGTGTGCTTTCATATAGTCTAAAAACAAAAAAAATAAAGAGGGGAACCCAAAACTTTTCAAAAAGGAAAGTGAAAGTGAGAGAGACAAGCATTGTTGAAGTGGGGGAGCTCCTTGAACTTTGTTCATGCTCACGGAAACTTTGTGAATCTTAATTACATAAACTTTTCATCAAAAATAATTATCCCCTTGTACAATTCCATTGTATTATAAAAATAATGTGCCAAGGTTTGCCTTTAGGATGTTTACAATGCTTGTTGGTTTGTATGGTGCAGGACAGAAACTTTGGCTGTAGTGTGCGATTTTACATGTTTTACTGGAAGGCCCAAAGGTTCTGATTCTTTTTGCAATGTATTTCTATACAAATTTTTTATTTGTCCTAATTTTGGTAGAATGTTTGGGGTAACATAAGTATGGTGAATGTTCATATTTCTATAGACTGTTCTGTTTTTGACAGATTCTGTTTTTGATGCATAGTTTACTTGTTTTGATGAAACTATCAATTTCTATGAGTGGATTAAGCCATGGAAAAGTTATATTACAAAAGACACAATGCAAAAACAAAATATGAATTGGTTTGCAACAGTACTTAGAGTAGTGATTTGCTTTATTATACTAACAGGTCTTACCGAGTTTTCTGTTGAAGTTTTGTCTGGATGAAGTGTTTGATCGAGGAGGTCTCGATATGAGGAAAAGGAGGAGAGGCAAGAGATCAAGCTTGGGGATGCACAAGGCACCCCAAGTAAATATTCAAGGAGACTCAAGCGTCTAAGCTTGGGGATGCCCCGGAAGGCATCCCCTCTTTCTTCAACAAGTATCGGTATGTTTTCGGATTCATTTTGTTCATGTGATATGTGCAAATCTTGGAGCATCTTTTGCATTTAGTTTTCACTTTTCTTTTATGCACCATGCTGGTATGAGATGGTACTTGGTTGATTTATAGAATGCTCATTACACTTCACTTAAATCTTTTGAGTATGGCTTTATAGAATGCTTCATGTGCTTCACTTATATCATTTGAAGTTTGGATTGCCTGTTTCTCTTCATATAGAAAACCGCCATTTGTAGAATGCTCTTTTGCTTCACTTATATTTGTTGGTGCATGGGCATATATTTTGTAGAAAGAATTAAACTCTCTTGCTTCACTTATATCAATTTAGAGAGATGACACGAATTGGTCATTCACATGGTTAGTCATAAAATCCTACATAAACTTGTAGATCGCTGAATATGATATGTTTGATTCCTTGCAATAGTTTCGCGATATAAAGATGGTGATATTAGAGTCATGCTAGTGAGTAGTTGTGGATTAGTAGAAATACTTGTATTGAGGTTTGTGATTCCCGAAGCATGCACGTATGGTGAACCGTTATGTGATGAAGTCGGAGCATGATTTATTTTTTGATTGTCATCCTTTGTGTGGAGGTCGGGATTGCGCGATGGTTAACTCCTACCAACCCTTCCCCTAGGAGCATGCGTGTAGTACTTTGTTTAGATGGCTAATAAATTTTTGTAATAAGTATGTGAGTTCTTTATGAGTAATGTTGAGTCCATGGATTATACGCACTCTCAAACTTCCATCATTGATAGCCTCTTCGGTACCGTGCATTGCCCTTTCTCACTTCGAGAGTTGGTGCAAACTTCGCTGGTGCATCCAAACCCCGTGATACGATATGCTCTATCACACATAAGCCTCCTTATATCTTCCTCAAAACAGCTACCATACCTACCTATCATGGCATTTCCATAGCCATTCCGAGATATATTGCCATGCAACTTCCATCATCATCATCATATACATGACTTGAGCATTCATTGTCATATTGCTTTGCATGATCGTAAGATAGCTAGCATCATGTTTTCATGGATTGCCCGTTTTTTGATGTCATTGCTATGCTAAATCATTGCACATCCGGATACACCGCCAGAGGCATTCATATAGAGTCATATCTTTGTTCTAGTATCGAGTTGTTATATTGAGTTGTAAGTAAATAAAAGTGTGATGATCATCATTACTAGAGCATTGCCCCAGTGAGGAAAGGATGATGGAGACTATGATTCCCCCACAAGTCAGGATGAGACTCCGGACTTAATGAAAAAAAGGCCAAAGAAGCCCAAATAAAAAAAGGGGGGCCAAAGAAGCCCACCAAAAAAAGAGAAAATAAAAAAATGAGAGAAAAGGAGAGAAGGGGCAATGCTACTATCCTTTTACCACACTTGTGCTTCAAAGTAGCACCATGTTCTTCATAGAGAGAGTCTCCTATATTGTCACTTTCATATACTACTGGGAATTTTCATTATAGAACTTGGCTTGTATATTCTGATGATTTTCCTCAAATGCCCGAGGTCTTCATGAGCAAGCAAGTTGGATGCACACACACTTAGTTTCCAGTTTGAGCTTTCATACACTTATAGCTCTTAGTGCATCTGTTGCATGGCAATCCCTACTCCTCACATTGACATCAATTGATGGGCATCTCCATAGCCCATTGATTAGCCACGTCAATGTTAGACTTTCTCCTTTTTTGTCTTCTCCACATAACCCCCACCATCATATTCTATTCCACCTATAGTGCTATATCCATGGCTCACGCTCATGTATTGCGTGAAAGTTGAAAAAGTTTGAGAATACTAAAGTATGAAACAATTGCTTGGCTAAAACTGGGGTTGTGCATGATTTAAATACTTTGTGTGGTGAAGATGGAGCATAGCCAGACTATATGATTTTGTAGGGAAAGCTTTCTTTTGCCATGTTGTTTTGAAAACACATGATTGCTTTATTAGTACGCTTGAAGTATTATCGTTTTTACGTCAAATGATAGACTATTGCTTTGAATCACTCGTGTCTTAATATTCATGCCATGATTAGATTACATGATCAAGATTATGCTAGGTAGCATTCCACATCAAAAATTATCTTTTTTATCATTTACCTACTCGAGGACGAGCAGGAATTAAGCTTGGGGATGCTGATACATCTCCATCGTATCTATAATTTTTGATTGTTCCATGCCAATATTCTACAACTTTCATATACTTTTGGCAACTTTTTATATTATTTTTGGGACTAACATATTGATCCAGTGCCCAGTGCCAGTTCCTGTTTGTTGCATGTTTTATGTTTCACAGAAAACCCATATCAAACGGAGTCCAAACTAGATAAAACCGGACGGAGAATATTTTTGGAATATTTGTGAGATTTGGGAAGAGGAATCAACGTGAGACGGTGCCCGAGGGGGCCACGAGGCAGGCGGCGCGCCCCTAACCCTCGTGGGCACCCCGTAAGGCGGTTTCTGCTCTTCTTTGGCCGCAAGAAAGCTAATTTTCGGAAAACATCATGGCGAAGGTTTCAATCCAATCGGAGTTACGGATCTCCAGATATATAAGAAACGGTGAAAGGGCAGAATCCAAGAACACAGAAATAGAGAGAGACAGAGAGACAGATCCAATCTCGGAGGGGCTCTCGCCCATCCCACGCCATGGAGACCATGGACAAGAGGGGAAACCCTTCTCCCATCTAGGGAGAAGGTCAAGGAAGAAGAAGAAGAAGAAGAAGGGGGGCTCTCTCCCCCTTGCTTCCAGTGGCACCGGAACACCGCCGGGGGCCATCATCATCACCGTGATCTACACCAACACCTCCGCCATCTTCACCAACATCTCCATCACCTTCCCCCATCTATATTCAGCAGTCCACTCTCCCACAACCTGTTGTACCCTCTACTTGAACATGGTGCTTTATGCTTCATATTATTATTCAATGATGTGTTGCCATCCTATGATGCCTGAGTAGATTTTCGTTGTCCTATCGGTGATTGGTGAATTGCTATGATTGGTTTAATTTGCTTGTGGTTATGTTGCTGTCCTATTGTGCCCTCCGTGTCACGCAAGCGTGAGGGATTCCTACTGTAGGGTGTTGCAATACGTTCATGATTCGCTTATAGTGGGTTGCTTGAGTGACAGAAGCATAAACCCGAGTAAGGGGGTTGTGGCGTATGGGATAAAGGGGACTTGATGCTTTAATGCTATGGTTGGGTTTTACCTTAATGATCTTTAGTAGTTGCGGATGCTTGCTAGAGTTCCAATCATAAGTGCATATGATCCAAGAAGAGAAAGTATGTTAGCTTATGCCTCTCCCACATAAAACTTGCTATCGGTCTAGTAAAGTAGTCAATTGCTTGGGGACAATTTCACAACTCCTACCACCACTTTTCCACACTCGCTATATTTACTTTATTGCTTCTTTATCTAAACAGCCCCTAGTTTATATATTTACGTGCTCTTTATTATCTTGCAAACCTATCCAACAACACCTACAAAGTTCGTCTAGTTTCATACTTGTTCTAAGTAAAGTGAATGTTAAGCATGCGTAGAGTTGTATTGGTGGTTGATAGAACTTGAGGGAATATTTGTTCTACCTTTAGCTCCTTGTTGGGATTGACACTCTGACTTATCGAAAGAGGCTATAATTGATCCCCTATACCTGTGGGTTATCAGCACGCGAGCCTGGTGCTGGGGCGCTGGGAGCACGCGCGCTTCTCCTTGGGAACACTGCACCACCTGGCAGCTCATGTCGTCCCGAGCCAGCTCCGGGCACTACGGGTCGCGCCGTGGAGCCATACACCTTGGCTCGGTGATGGCGCCCCGGGCTGGAGGTGGTGGAGGAGCCCCATGCACCACGTCGCCTGCTGCAGGTGGTTGCTGAGGCAGCGAGCGAGCCGGCCCGTCGGAGCCCCCGTGAGCGATGCTCATGAGCTCGGCGATCCGCTCGAGCCACTCCTCATAGAGATCTCCCACTGTGCCAAGCTCCCGTGCCGTGAGCAGAGCAGCCTGCGCGTCCACCTAGCCGTGACGCGCGTGGGATGACGAAGCTGCTGAGGTCAGTGACGGAGTAGCTATGCGGCCGTCACGGCGCACCGACGGGTGCAGCGATGAAGCTTGCTGCTCGTGGCCGGCAAGGCCCATGGCGGCGTTGGCCACCAGAGAAGGAGCACGGCGGGCACAGCCATCACCCGCCGGAGCCGTCTGGGCTACGCAGGCGGCGACCGCAGCCCGACGCTTGGCACGAGCCCAGCGCGCGTCAGCCATGGAGATGTTGGAGCGGTGGTGGATCGAAGGACAGAAGAGAGGACCTGACGCACCCCTACCTGGCAAGCCAAATGTCGGATTTAGGGGTCCGACAACCCTTGAGAGGTTCGAACTCTGGGGTGCGTGCGAAGATCTCAACCTGCCCAGCTTGCCTACTCACGATCCTCCTAAGCCTAACGCGTCGAGCTCAAAGGGACACAAAGACACAGAGATTTATACTGGTTTGGGCCACCGTCGTGGTGTAATACCCGAATCCACTGTGGTGTGGTGGATTGCCTCGAAGGGCTATGGATGAACTGGTATAGTGGATGAACAAGCCTCAGGAAGTGAGGTGTTCTTGAGTTGGTGTGGTGGTTGGGTGAGAATGGATCTCCCCACTATGGTGGTGGCTAAGCCCTATATATAGTGGCCCTGGTCTTCTTCCCAAATATGAGCGAGAAGTGATCCCACAACGACCGGATTTGAAAGGGGACAAGTAGTACAGTCTATCCTAACAAAAGTAGTCTTCACCTGTGAAAAGCCTCTGGTCGTGACACTGCGGTGGGCTCATCGATGACCTCCGTCCTGCTGTCCAGTCGTTCTTGGTCTCGTTGCACCGGAATGGAAACCTTTGGCTGATTCCTCGGGACTCCGTGCCCGTGGCTTGCCTCCCTTGCACCAAAGAGGAAACATGCACTCTGCGCCCGCCTGGCGCCCGTCTGGCCTTGGTCGTCATGTCTTACGTCAGCTGAGCCTCGTGAGGTAGCTTGCATAGAACTCTCCGCCCCTCATGAGCCCTCCTGAGGAGGCCGATTCCTTCCGGGAACTTGGCGCTGCCCACTGTCGGTGTCAAAACCGGCGGATCTCGGATAGGGGGTCCCGATCTATGCGTCTTAGGCTGATGGTAATAGGAGGCAAGGGACACAATGTTTACCTAGGTTCAGGCCCTCTCGATGGAGGTAAAACCCTACTTCCTGCTTGATTGATATTGATGATATGAGTAGTACAAGAGTAGATCAACCACGAGATCGTAGAGGCTAAACCCTAGAAGCTAGCCTATGATGATTATGATTGTGATCGTCCCTCTAAGGACCAACCTTTCCAATTTATATAGACACTAGAGAGGGCTCGGGTTTACACGGAGTCGGTTACAAGGAAGGAAATATAATATCCGGATCACCAAGCTTGTCTTCCACGCAAAGGAGAGTCCCATCCGGACACGGGACGGAGTCTTGAGTCTTGTATCTTCACGCTCCAACAGTCCGGACAAAGTATATAATCCGGTTGTCCGGATACCCCCTAATCCAGGACTCCCTCAGTAGCCCATGAACCAGGCTTCAATGACGATGAGTCTGGCGCGCAGTTTTGTCTTCGGCATTGCAAGGCGGGTTCCATCTCTGAATACTCCAAAGTGATTATCGAACACTTAAACCGTGTCCAGATCTGCAAGGTGATTTTCACACACCACCGTAGAGAGAATGATATCTCACAAATGTAATCTGCTGACAATTTTTTAGACAACATGACATGTCACTACGGTCGGGTCATTATTCGAACCATTTTCCCACAACCAGCCACAGCGCATATTGTGAGGCGGTTTCCTTGACACGTCTTGTCAAAGCAGAGATCGTGTCCCCTTATCACGGGATTCTCATCAATACGGGTATGGGTAATCCAATCGCACCATCAATCATGGCGCTTGGGAAGTAAGCGATTCTCAATGGGCAAGTGGGGAGGCGCACCGCTTTCGTCGCCTTTATAAAGGGATAAGGGTTCCCCATTTTTACCCACGCCTTCTTCCTGCTTTGCTCACCCTTGCCTCCTCGAGCTCCAGCGCCCTAGCCCAAGTCTTCTCCGCACAGCTAAACATGTCCGGAGTGGGAGGCAAGTGGGTGGCCTCCACCGTGAAGGAGAAGCATATCGCGAATCTTCGGGCGGTCGGATACTTGGCCGCAGACATCGCACACCGGCTACCGGACGATGGGCAGATTATTCCAACTCCGGAACCTCGCGAGAGGGTCGTGTTTCTCGCCCACTTTGTTCGTGGACTGGGATTTCCACTTCATCCCTTCGTCTGCGGGCTCATGTTCTACTACGGGCTAGATTTCCATGATCTAGCCCCAAATTTCGTCCTCAACATCTCGGCGTTTATCGTCGTGTGCGAGGCCTTCCTCCGCATCAAGCCTCACTTTGGCTTGTGGATACAAATCTTCTACATGAAGCCGAAGATCATGAGCGGCCAGCAAGTGGAGTGCGGAGGGGCCATGGTGGGCAAGATGCCTAATGTTACCTGGCTTGACGGATCCTTCGCGGAGACCGTGAAAGGATGGCAATCGGGGTGGTTCTACATCATTGAGCCGCGCGACGCCAACTGGGCGGCGGCCCCCGAATTCCGATCCAGAATCCCCATGCGGATCACCTCCTGGGAAAGGAAGGGCCTGCCCTGGGGTGAGCCTGCGGAGCTGACCGTACTTCAGAACTGCATCAAGAACATGAAGGAGAAGAAAATCAAGCTCGTCAATGTGGTCCAGGTCATGCTTGTCCGCCGGATTCTTCCGTGCCAAAGACGGGTATTTAACCTGTGGGAGTTCGTCCTAGCCGAACACCAGACGCTTCAAAAGCTCTACGGCATGACGCACAAAGACACATGGAAGGCATTGTTCAAGGCCTCCGAAGTACCTCCTCCCACATCCGAGGACC